>NW_015557156.1:1773575-1775405 GCF_001515605.1 Sinocyclocheilus anshuiensis
ACACGACGCAAAGAACAAGCACCTCCAAGACGCCACTGCTTCCATACAAACACACACACGCTCCCAAATGCTATAATACTTCATGTTGAATGGGAGAAATCTCTCATTCATGTGACTGATATAATAAATTAACCGCAGTACTGCTACCTACTTTTGTAAACGCCTTATTGCAACATGAAAGCAACTGACTTTCTGATGAACATTATTTGGATTATTAGTGACTAAGATCCACAATTTCATAATAATTGCACCTAATTTTAAATATTAACCCAAAAAAAGGTGTAGGCTGAAACCATAGCTTATTTTACTTTATTATTATTATTATTATTATTATTATTATTATTATTATTATTATTATTATTTATTATTATTATTATTTATTTTTAAATATATGCAACACCTTCACTACTAAATGTAATTGATACAAAAGCCAAAAAATACAAAGAAAAAAAAAACTGTTACTTGAGACAAATTTGGCTTGAGACAAATTTAGACATTTATGCATAACTGAAAATGTATTTATTTATTTATTTTTTTGGATTGCTGTTGTGTAATAGCGTGGATGTTTTATCTTTTCCTTTAAATTATTATTTCTTCCTCTTAATCTGTTCTTTCTTTCTGACACTGGATTTCTGTATTGCTGCTGGTCAGCAATCATGTAGCCACTTTAGTCAATTATAAAATATTAATGGCCTATACTCATAACCACACTGTGTTTTGATCATAGGATTGCAAGCTAAGGACAGTGACCATAAAAGGATTGTTGGCGTACAGAGTTACACTTATGTGGCATGAAATCTCCAGTAATCTTATTTTCAGCTGAAACACTCACATTTAAAGGTGCACTAAGCGATTTTTGCCAAATGATGTTGATATTTGAAAGCACCAAAACAAACACGCCCATACCCCAACAGAACCTCGCCCATATTTAGAAATTTCCTCCCCACATGTACGTACACAACCCTGGCATAACGACGATTGCCGAAACAAGTGAATATGACGCACAAGCATATTCAAACAAAAGCCAACACGGATAAGTTGTGTAAAATGAAGCAAAATTAATGTTACTCACCTATCAAGAAGAAACAACGCAACCTCGGCGTCCAATCCCATGCCTTCCCACTCCTTGAGTTCACTCCAGCGCTGGAAAGCTGCTCCGATATTTACACGGGTCCTACCTCTTGCCTGATTGTAACCCTTCTTTTTAATGTTTTGTTTCTCTGCTATTTTCCTCTTTTTTATCTTCCAGTTCTCTTTATCTATAGTCAATCTGCTAATATCCGTCCTGTGCACTCACATTGAGCGCTCTCTTCTCTCTATCATTGCAAGACACGCCCACTTACTGCTTATTGGCTACAAGTGTGTTTTGGGTCTCGGTCCGACGCCGTGGTCAAAAGCGTTTTTCAAAAATCACTTAGTGCACCTTTAATGCACATTTGATGGATAAAGTCGTAATGTAAACCATACTTCATGTAGTTATGTAGTTCAGAGAAATATGAAAGAAAAAAAATCAGTCATGTTTTGTAGTTTTGTGTGCTGCCTATGCTGTTTTTTTTGTTTTTGTTGGTGACTTGAGTTGTGAAAACTATTTAAATATTCAAGTAACATCACATTAAAGGCATACTATTGTAACCTACAGTAACATTTAACAAAATAATAAGAATTGTTTTTTCACATAGAACAAAAAAAAAGTAATTAATTTACCAGGTGCCAGAAAATCAATTTTCTTGTCTGGTTATATCATTTGTATGATATGTACAATTATTATTATTATTATTATTATTATTATTATTATTATTATTAATAATAATAATAATAATAATAATAATA
>NW_015557156.1:1775760-1785880 GCF_001515605.1 Sinocyclocheilus anshuiensis
AAATAATAATAATAATAATACGTATTATTATTATTATTATTATTTATGTATTTATTTATTTATTTATTTATTTTGTATTGTTATTATTTTTTTTTATTATTATTATTATTTTTTTTTTTACTCATTTTGTTTTCCCAGGTTAGGCATTAGCCAAGGTCGAATAAGTGTGCAAAAAAAGTTAAACTAAATGGTTAATTTAATGTTTGACATCTTAATGTTTTTACTCAGTTAAATGATATGTCATAGGTATTACATTGTTTAATTAAACAGTTTCATTTATTTTTTTAACTAGTTTATGTTGTGTTTTGAGGTGCTATTTCAAATTAACCATAAATTAATAACAATAACAAGTCTTGCTTTCATTTGCGATATAATAAAATGATTTTCAAATTAAGATCTGTAATTATAATCGCAAGGTAAGAACAGAAGTTCAGTTGTTCATTGTCAGGGTTTAATTTGCAATACTGAACATTTTTATGATATGTTCAATGCAGGCCTTTTTAAATTAACACACCTCAGTCTTTCTCCATTTTAGATGTGTCATGTAAGCCAGTTTATTATTGTTAAACCAATACTGTATTTTGTTTAGCAAAGCAATGCATATATGCATACCAGTCAAGCCTGAAAAGCAATGTCAATATACCGTAAAACTCTGCATTTACTATTGAGTCGTAGATGTCACCAGTACGCCAAGACAATTTGATGACCGAGAATACATTATATAACCAACAGAACTCCATATCAGACCAAATGCATGCATGCTCACTGTGAATTTAAACACATGCTGTTTCCAAGATGAATATTAAAATATAACACACACACACACCCCAACACTGGGCCGTACAATGTGGGGGGTGAAAATTGCTCATGCATTATACATGACACTAATGCCATGTAATTATCTTGAGGCACATAGAGAAAATTAATGATGTCAATTAGAACAATTGAAGATTGTTAGAAATCCCCCCCCCCCACCCCCTGCTACTTTTATTAAGCATTGTAAGTCACATGTGCTGTTATGCTGACCTCTCCTCTCAAATGAGTGTTTTGGGAGCAGGGAAATAAATAGTTGAGTTAGAATCCTTGTTCCAAAATTTCGAGCCACTTTCATCGCTAAAAGGGATACAGACTCACACAAATGCATATTTGAACAGGCATCTATTTATGATACAATGACAACCAACGGTGTAATTTAACATTTTAAATAATCTATCATTTTGGATCTCTTGGGATTTATTGGTAGACACATTAATGCACAATCTAAAAATGGCAAGACTGCAAACAGCAGGTTTTCAGCTCTTTTAGCATTAAGTGGCATTGCCTTGTGATCTCATTAGTATTCATAGGTATTCATACGTAGGTGTGGTTCCAGCACACATGCATTTATCATACTTGATGAGATTTGATCATTAAATTCAGCCACACAGAAATTGCGAATGGTTTTATTTTCATTAGTCCATCTGGAATTAATTTCAGTTTAATTTCATTCGTAAGATTCATTTGTAAGTCATAAGTAAAACAAGTTGGTGATTGTTGGTTACTGATACCAGCCATATCTGTGCATTCTAGTAAATTATAGTTACACTTGTATTGGGCAAAGCGGGCATAATGTGTGTCTCTCAGGCTGTACTAAGAAGGAAAAAAGAGAGAAAAAATAAATAAATAAATAAAAAACTTGTGTAGAAATGATTGTCACTCAGAAATTTCTATTAAATTTCACTATTACAAAGAAACGGCAGGTAACACATTGAATTAAACATAAAATTCTCAAGTAGAATACAAGTATAATACATAATAAGTGTTTAATTTCATAATTCTGTTCTGAAATGCATAATTATGAAATTAAACCCATATTTGTCAGCAACAAAACAAGTAGAATATATTCTCAAAATAAAGAAATAATTCTAGGGATTATATCATGTATTGTGTGCATGTCATGTTATAAAGGTCATAACAAATAAAAATACAATGCATATTTGTTTGATTCACAAATTGAAATGAAAACAGGTTCTAAAGATGTTTTTCAAAGCTGCTTTTAACTGACACAACTCAAGCGTGAGATGCTGTAAGAAAAAAAAAAGGTAACTTTGTTAAAGGATTTTTCCAGATCATGCCTGAACTTATTTCACGCATTAACATTTGATAGATTGTGTTTTTCATGCACATTAGCAAATAAATATATAAATAAATACATACATACACTGCCGTTCAAAAGTTTGGGATCAGTAAGATTTTTAATTGAGTCTCTTATACTCATCAAGGCTGCATTTATTTGAACAAAAATACAGAAAAAAACTGTAATATTGTGAAATATTATTGCAATTTAAAATAATGGCTTTCTATTTTAATATACTTTAAAATATAATTTATTTCTGTGACGCAGCGCTGAATTTTCATTAGCTCTTACTCAAGTCTTTAGTGTCAATTGATCCTTCAGAAATCATTCTAATATGCTGATTTATTATCAGTGTTGAAACTGTTGTGCTGCTTAATCTTTTTTGGAACCTGTGATACTTTTTTCTTTGATTCTTTGATGAATAAAATTAATGAAAAAAGAACAGCATTTATTCAAAATAGACATATTTTGTAACAATATAAGTCTTTGCAATCACTTTGTATCCATTTAACACAGCCTTGCTGAATAAAAGTATTACTTTCTTAAAGAAAAAAAATAAAATAAAATACTGACACCAGACTTTTGAATAGTAGTGTGTATTTTAACACAACATTTCTATTTTGAATGAACACTGTTCTTTTTAACTTTTTATTTATCAAAGAATCCTGAAAAAAGTATTGCAGATCCCAAAAAATAATAAGCAGCACAACTGTTTCCAACATCAACTATAAATCAGCATATTAAAATGATTTCTGAAGGATCATGTGACACTGAAGACTGGAGTAATGATGCTGAAAATTCAGCTTTGCTTAGCAGGAATAAATTATATTTTAAAGTATATTAGACTAGAAAAAAAGTTATTTAAATTGCAATAATATTTTACAAAACTACAGTTTTTTCTGTATTTTTGATCAAATAAATGCAGGCTTGATGAGCATAAGAAACTTCTTTAAAAAACATTAAAAATCTTACTGATCCCAAACTTTTTAACGACACTGTACATACATACATACATACATACATAAATGCCTCTGCAAATATACCATAAGTTACCTTAGTTAAAAATCTAATAATTGAATTTTTCAAGTATTTAGTAATAATATTATTGTCCCATATATAGTGTACTTCTAATATCTGCATTATTCTGTTGTGTCCCCTTCAGTGAACTCTTAGAGGTTACTCTGTTTCTCTTCTAGCAAACTTTGAAGTGCAGCTTTTGTCCGCCCCAGAGAGTCTCTCTATTCCTGTCTCTATTCCTTTAGTTTCACCCAAATAGAGCGGACTGCGTCAAAGTGAAGGAGGACACATCCATCTGATGTTTATAGTCTGACATAAATGAGTCCAACTTTAACAGGATTACCCTGCAAAGAGTGCCATGAGAGACGAAAATGATGTGCTTTAATGGTGAGATTATAACCTTATTAAGCCGACTACAGTCCAAGTGCTCATCTGGGACTCGGACGAGAGTGGGATGTCAGGGACTACAAAGTCTCTGGGTTTGAGCGAAGACAAACGCTGTACTGTATGCATGAACTTCCGCGGGCCATTGTGTCGTTCTAAGGCGAGACGACAGAATATTGAGTTTCTGCTGAGGTTTTGGAGCACAGGCTGTGCTTCCACACTAATGAAAGACAAACAAGCGCTGTGGCTCTTTGAAGGTGTGCGAGACCAAAGTGTCTAAATAAATAAAAGCACACCCGTGGGTTTAGTATTCACCGGTGGTTCGGAGGCACACGGGTGTTTGTAATACATTATTTATCTACACATTTTTAATCTCATTTGCAAATTAGCAGGATTTTTTTAAGTGCTGTTGTGGAGAAGATTAAAGGATATCACGCCAACAAAACCTCCGGCGTTAAACCAGACTTGCCGGACATTAATATTACATGGCAAGGCTTTTGTTTGTGTGTGCCTGAAGAGCATGTAAAGTTCATTTTGGACCGGTAAACACGCTAATCTTTTATCCAGAGCTGATGAAAACAGCTCCTGCTTTTCACTAAAGTGTCAGTTTGTAAAGTGCTCGTATTGTTGACGGTCTAATTCAGTGCTTCTCTTTGTTTTCTTTTGTTTTTTCAGGCCAACTAAATCCAGTGTGATCTCATTAGTATTCAAAGGTATTTGTGGAGAAGAGTGGTTTATATAGAAACTGATATGCAGAGTGAGTCTCATTCACACCAAATGCTTTCATGTACAAATCAAAATGAATCAGTAAATTGAAAACGTTTATTTCTGAATTAAACATAAAACCACTCCTGGTGGTCTATAATTTTCTTAACAACACAGTCAAGGTTACACAGAGACACTTTACAATGAAAGCGAATGGGATCGATTTTGAAAATGCAATCTTATAATTTTAAAAAAGCAATTAATTATGTTACTTTGTAAAAAAAAAAAAAAAAGATTGATATATTATGTGAGCTTTAAAGTTCTTCTTATGTCATTCTTACAAACATTTTAGCTCTAAGTCATTGTGTTGTTGCAACTAAGTTGTAAAACTGTATTGTAAACTTTAGTAAAATGAATATTTTCACACTGAAATAATTGTAACATAATATGAAAGGATTGCAAGATATAACTTCATTCAGTTCGGAGTTTTTATATTGCAATTCTGCCTTTTTTCTTCTCAATTTCTGAGTTTCACTTTTTTTTTTTTCGCCACAAAATCAATAAGGTAATTGTAATTTTGATCTCATATTTCTGACTTTTTTTTCTCACAGTTGCCGGTTTATATCTCACAATTCATTTCTTTTCTTCTCAGAATTGCTAGAAAAAAGTCGACAGGTTGTGGAATGTGACACTTTATGACGTAATAGTGTGGCTAAACACTGCCTCTGCAGAAGAAGATTAACGCCTCTACATCACTGACTGTTTAGCCCCACCCACTGATTTGTGCATGATGAGAGCGGCAAACGCAGGTCTATGCAGAAACCAAGCAACAAAGATGGCTCTGAAGACAATAAGATGCTTTGCAGTGCCAAGTTGTGGAAAAACAGTCTTTGCATCGCCTTTCTTCTGATCCCGGAAAGAGTGGATGAACTTTATTTTTAATGATGTTCCAGGCAGCATCAGTAAGAACTTAGTCCTTTGTTCACTTCATTTGACCATGGATTAATTTACAAACAATTCGACGCAGGATTTTTAGAAAGATTGAAACTAAAAGACAATGCTGTGCCAGCTATATTGGATCTGACTGTAATGTGGCAACACAAGTGTCGGTAACTGTTTTACTACGTGGTCACTATTGCTTTGTCTGTTATTACAGATCATTTGATATGCACTATTTATGTGTTTTTAACCTAAAACACTGCAGCGTCCATCTGTGAAGAATGTAGGCTGTCAAACATACACAAGCCAATCATAGCAGTGGGCGTTTACTTTTGGAGTCTACAATCCGCCACACCATTTCAAACAGAGCGTTCTGATGAGGGGGGTCAAACACAGGATAGAAAACAGTCTATTACTTCTAAATTATGAAGTTTTTTGATGTAAAAATCTTGATAGCATTACAAGTGGACCTGAGAGAACAGTACAAAATAATACAAACATTTGAGTGAACACTAAATCCTTCAAATGTTAACTTCAGAACCTAGTTTTGAAGACCCAGAAGTATCATGTCTTTTTAACAGGAATGCACATTTGTTGTGCATGTCTTATGCAAGAGTTAAAGCCTGCTGACTGAACTTTACACCCACAATCCTGTCTGTGGTTTAACGGCAGCCGTGAATATCGCATTGCCAGAGAGGCTGACTGATCCAGACCTTTCCAGCCCTTCGTCGTGGCCTCCCAGTGCTTGACCAAGCAGAAAGAAGGAGTGGAGTCTCAGAGAGATTATAGGACTGTTACTACTGTAATATATAGAGCTGCTTTAATGTGGACTTAGAAGAGGGAGCAGTTTGATCCGGGCCTTGAACGACTCTTTTGGAAAATGCCAGCGGAGCATGATGTCAGTGTTAGTGGTATGAGCTTCTCTTATACAAACAGGATAAATACAACTTCACAGCCTCTACTTACATCTGCCAATGACTCCACGTATTTCATTGCATGAAAAACGTTGTGCAATCAATATTAACAATATATTATTATTATTATTATTATTATTATTATTATTATTGTATGAAAAATGGCCCCTCATATACATACATACATACATACATGCATACATATATTTTTATAATTTTTAAAATGACATTACTGCTGATGAAATCAAGCCTGCCTAGCCAGGGTAGATGTCACATTTAATTGGTTTAATAAAATTAGGCTGTGAGGACTATAAGTACCATCTGTTTGTTATATATTTGTGCGTGTGTGTGTGTGTGTGTGTGTGTGTGTGTGTGTGCTGGTATATATGGTTTATGAGGACACAAATGTGTATAATGACATGGGTACTACAACGTAAACATGGTTTATGAGAACACTTCCTGTGTCCCCATAAAACAAAAGGCTTAGAAAACATACAAAATGGTGTTTTATGAAATTCAAAAATTCTCAGTAGTTTTCTGTAAGGGGTAGGTTTTGGTGTAGGGTTGGTGTAGGGCGATATCAAATACAATTAAACCATTACGCCTATGGAGAGTCCCCGTAAACTACAAATGCAAGTGTGTGTGTGATTTATAATTTAAGCTAAAATGACTTGTAAAAGTTGATAATACTTAATTTGAGGCAGCAACTGAACTTAAGTTTTTGAGTTGAAATAGGTGGAAATCTGTTACAGTGTATGTGTATTTGTGATTAACCTGCTGGGTTGTTTGTTGAATAAATGGGTAATACTTTAGGTATAGTTGTGTCAGTCTTCAGGAGATGTAAGCCTGCAGCCCTGCAGCTGAGTTTTCTCTCATTCTGTTCAGCTCTAAGAGCAAGAGCGCTGATCCAGTAGAGGAAGTCTCTTCTGACTCTGCTCTGTGGAGCTGCAGTTGTGTCACAGTTCTGGGTTCAGCATTGCAAACACGCTGTTCCGGGTGCTGAACTCTTTATGTAGTGTGTTCTGGGTTGCTGTCCAAGGTGCTGAACTACTCAGCAGTGAAGCACCACCTCAGTGTAGCTTCCAAGAGAGCAGTGGTGATCGACAACCAACAACTAAAGCATCTATAAAGCATCCCAAATGTTTTCAACATTGATACTAATAAGAAGAAATGGCTCTTGAGAAGCTGTTCAGCATATTAGAATGATTTCTGAAGGATGTGGCATTGAATTAATGATGCTGAAAATTCAGCTTTGCATCACGCAAATAAATTAAATTTTTATATATATTCGAATAGAAAACTTTAGAATGAGTTGTAATAATATTTAACAGTATTAATGTTTCTCTGTGTTTTGTTTAAATAAATGCAGCTTTGGTGAGCATAAAAAAAAAACTTATTTCAAAAACTTAAAAAAAAAATAATTGAAATAAGAATTTTACCAAGACACTGACATATTTATAGAGGACGGTTTTCTCCAGCTGTCACGTTTGCTTTAAAATGCAGTATTCATGAAATTAATTGCTTGCTATGTTATCCAAAAGCAAGTTGTTGCCAATACTTCAAGGTTTGTGTCTATACAGAAATTGACTTCCAAGAATAATCCCACCCTGAGAAATATTCACTGGAGAAAAAAAATGTGACAGCACTAATCATTATTTAAACTAAACGCATCAAACAATAAAACAATCTTGAACGCACTGAACGCAAATGTCATTAAAAACTAAATTGCAAAACTGATTGCAAACAATGACAGCAGCCTAACAGATATTTATTGCATTCCTTGCTAAGCAAATTGCAATTAGAAAAAAAGACTTGTAATATAGCGGATCATTTAAAAGTGTCTGTATTTTAAAGAATGGGCTTAATTCCGAGAAGACAGTTGTTAATTTAATTTGCTCATTAGGGGTGTTGAAATCAAGAAAACAATCAATCTCTGATTGCTCAGTCCCAGGAAATAAACCACAATAGGAGAGAGTCAACAGAGCGGCATGTTGCAGGGAGAAATCAAACACGCCGTCATTTTAAAGCACAAGTTTTCCTTTTACAGTAGTTCAAACCGTGTACACGGCACCTGTTGGCTCATTGAGTATTCATCACCCCACCTCCAGGCAGAAAAAAGACTCGCTTTTTTCCTTTAGAGAGGCATCAAAGCAGCCCATCCTAAGAGGAAATAGCAGTTCATCATTGTTGTTTTGGTTTTCGGTCGACAGTATGTAAATCTGCTCTCATATTGCGATGTTTTGCATTAATGAAGTGAAGTTGAGCTCCAGACCTTTGACTGCAAACGCTCTCTCTCTCTCTCTCTCTCTCACACACACACAAATGCACGGACTCGTTCACAATAACGCACAACAAATCGCGTGACTTATTCACCATCAAATATTTGGCAGCTAAATATTCATAGAGCAAAATGTCAGTAGTACCATCGATGGCCTGTGCTTATTCGCTTAAATGAATGAAACAAAGCATTTCACCCTATTTACTGAAGTTAAGATGCCCCAAGTGTGAAGCCTGACTGACTCGAGAACGGAATGATGCAAAAACACATTGATTTTAAGATTAAAGTATCATGCACTTTACAAAACAAGAAAGACAATTGATGAAAGACGAGGTCACATGATCAAACGGGTCAGTTATGCGGAGGCGGATGTGTGACAGAGGTCGTGAATTCTAGTGGTAAAGCAGAAATAATGCTCTTTCTTAGCATGAAAGGTGATTGTGCTGGAAGATCTCTTTGTGTACATACATGTTGTGTGTCTCTATGATGTGTTTTAGCTCAAAGAAGGAAGCTTGAAAATAATAGGCAGTGCAGAGGATAAATCAACATGGGGCCGAGAGGTCAGAGGTCAGGAGCGCTACAGTCACTGTTCACATAACACCAATCAGCTGACCAAACTGATCAATAAGCACAAGAAACTCAGGTCTAATGGAAAAAAAAAAGTAGTCGAGATAAAACGGTTCTATTTGTTAGGTGCTATTTTTGACTGCTGTTCATAATATGCCTTCTCGCGCTGATGTATTTATCTTCTTTTATACTCGCGTATCGCCTAAGACATTTGAATGATATCTTGCGATGCTCTATTTGACAAGATAATGCTTTCTTTTTAAGCAACTCATCACAAATGCCGTAAAAATTCCAGCTTTTGTCTTTTTATGCAAGGCGTCTTTGTGATTTTGATCCCTTGCTCATTTTAGATGACACAGGACAGATGCTCTCTTTTTACAGCGTGGCTTTGCCGCTTCTCTCAGCGGAAGGTAGAAGACAAAGAAAAGATGGGGACGGAGAGAGAGCGAGCAAGTGAGCGAGAGAGAGAATATCAGGGTTTACGAAACTGCTCCGAGACCTTGAGAAAGAGAAAAGCCTGTGTAGTGTACTTGCAGTGCAACTAAGAGGAGATATGAAACAGATTACAAGGTGACGGTGCCCCAGCACCTCTTTTACCCTGGAGAGGCCAAGCTTGGTCCCAGAAATCACTTAGCTTCATTCATCAAAGGCTCTTTTAAAGGGCCCATCCCTGAGCCCCCTCTGTGCAGCCGCGGTCTGCCTCAAATCCTCCTCTCTCACCCTCGTCTCGCGTATCGTTCTATCTTTCTCAGCTCGAGCCATTTACTGCAGACTCTCATCATGTCTTTGTTTCTTTCTCTCTCTATATATCCTTTGCTGTTTCACACACACACATAAAATACATTTGCGTGCAGTGTTTTAGTACAAAAACATGCATCTTATTGGTGTCTTATTCGTGGAAGTCAGCGTATTTGCCTGCCGCAATTAATGTGGTAATGTTCAGGGAAGGCAGGTGGTAAAAAGAGGCGTTTGTGAATTTTTAATCCGTTAATTGATCATGGTAGCAATTATTCATAAATGATGATTAAATAATGGAGAAAACAATTAAACCCAGGAAAATATCCAGACGTCAAGCACGTTTTTGGCACGTTTAAAGAGCTGATTGATATCCCTGAGTCCCTGTGGTGGAGTGACACTAAAGAGATACTGGGCTATGCACATTGCATATAAAACTCTTGTGTGTGTGTGTGTGTGTGTGTG
>NW_015557156.1:1785902-1786190 GCF_001515605.1 Sinocyclocheilus anshuiensis
ATTACATTTACATTATATTTAAATTGTTTATATATTTTAAAATGTAGTCTATCCTTGTGATGTCAAATCTGATTTTTCAGCATCATTACATGATTCATCAAAAATCATTCTCAAATTTTAAGAAATTATATCACATCAGATTAGATTAGATTAGATTAAGTGTAGGCTTCGTAATATTTTTCATAATCTTTTTTTTTTTGTTATTTGACAGTCTCTTCACAGCCTAACCTTAACATAATTAAAGTGGTCTAAATGTATATATATATATATATATATATATATATATAT
>NW_015557156.1:1787029-1791623 GCF_001515605.1 Sinocyclocheilus anshuiensis
ATTATCAATGTTGAAAACAGTTGTGCTGCACAATATTTTTGTGGAAACTGTGATACATTTTATTTTTCAGGATTATGTGATGAATAGAAAGTTCATAAGAACAGGATTTATTTGAAATAGAATATTTTGTAACATCATAAACGTATTTACTGTCACTTGTGAACAATTTAACGCATCCTTGCTGAATAAAAGTAATAATATTTTTTTTTCCCCCAATATATATTGTATTTGTATATATTGTATGCTTTTGAGTGGTAGTGCATAAGTGGTCTATATATATATATATATATATATATATATATATATATATATGAATGTATAGTTAGATGTTCATTATCGAACATTATACAACTGTTCAAAACACTAACTTCTGATTGGATGAGGTATCCTACAGTATATTAATGCACCTCTATATACAATTCCTGGTATTGCTTGGCAACTATATACTTGCTACACTTAAATGAATATGATGGATATTACTTGGTGGCAGAATTGTTTATTCTGATTATAAATATTGATAACTGAATATTGAAGATTGGTGTCTTTTATCATATTTCAGCTGCTGCAGCTTTGTATAAGCAATACGACATTATAAAGGAACTAACTTTAGTGACTTTACCATGTTTTAGGGTTTTTATGCTTCAGAATTCACTTCCAATGCGGTGAAATCACTATAATAAACCCCTCTGCAGTGATACACAAGCTTTTCACTTTGTGACGGGAGCCTGATCACCCTGCTGGGGTTTCTTTTGTGATAATGACTGTCTGACTGCACATTGTTTCTTAATGCATGTTTACACACAAAAACATCCTCAGGAATCAATGGTTAGAGGAATGAGACTGACTAAATTATACAACACAAGTAGTATTGAATTCCTAATCCATTAACACATGTTTCACCATTATACGAAGGAAGCAAAATGACGTTTGCCAAGAGTAATTGCAATTGTAGTAAGAACTCTGGTTCTATTAGCCATACAGAGTGATATAAGCGAGCTTGTTCCTCTCTAATGAGAATTAAAGTTACTTTTCCAATGTCACATGTCAAGACCAAGCACTCTTGTAAGGACTACATTACTGAATGGTTTTGTGAAGTGTGTATTATAGCGAAAAGTGTGTGGTGGATAAAGAACTTTTCCATGACTATAAGTGTGTGAGTCTGTTCTTCTATGTGTGTCTCTCATGTGAAGCTTGCAATAACAGCAGCTCTCTGAAGACTTCAACAACACTTTTACCTGGTTTAAAAAACAAATAAATAAATAAAAATCAATGTAGCAATCCTGCGATGATCAACAGAGTAGCGAATGACACCTTAATGGAATAAAAGCACTGTCATTGTTGTGAATCCTTTTCCTCTATCCAGTATTTATTTGAGGGGATAATTATCAGTTTGAGACAAGTTAATATGCTGAGTTCACCTAAGTACTCAACTAATCCATAACATGTGTTATTTCCAATAACTTCATTAATATGACTGGTAGGCAGAAACTGAAATATTTTTTCAGATTTCTAAAGTTCTGGAAATTCAGCAACAGTGAGTACGTTATTCTCTACATGCCTTTTGATTGATTGTTAATAAAATCACCTCTGATTGGTAAATGACATGCAGAAGCCATGAAACAATCAAATCTTAAAGATCAAGTTTTGCTGTGTGATGATGTTTTAATTAAATGCTATTTTAGCTGGGAAAACAAAACCTTGAAGGAAGCAGAGAGTGACAAATTACAAATGAACAACGATCGGATCAATTCATGATTAACACTTTGCTGGCAGAGGTGTGCTCGCCCGGACATTTGCCCTTCTCATTAAGAGACTGAGAGGAAATGTCATGTTTCTAGGACTGGCTAAGATTAGCTCACAATGAAGTAGACCTCTAATTCCCATGACGAGTGCTCAGGTCCTGTGTGTGTGATGTGTCAGACGGGTCAAGAATCACACACACACACACACACACACACACACACACACACACACACACAGACACACACACACACACACAATGGTCCAAGGTTCAAATTAGTATTTTTGTCTTATCTGATTATTGATTCACAGTGATAATTCACAGCCCTGCTGTCCTAATGCAGCTGCTGGCTTATTAGTATTGCTATGTATCTGTAAAGTGTGCACATTGTATGTTTGGAAGACAGTATCTACATACTGACCCAACTTCTCTCGTTTTTCAGTAAATAATGGTGAAGATTGGTCCAAGAAAGACATTTGTAATGAATATAGTCTTTAGAAAAAGCATTAGACAGAATAAAACTTTTACAATGTCAAATCATGTGAGAAAATATGTTAAAGGAATAGTTAGTACAACAATTAAAATTTTAAATCTCACCCATCTGGCCATCCAAGATGTAGAGACCTTTGTTTGCAAAATCTTATTTTGGCCAGAAGTAATGACTGAAATGCCTTGATGATGCATTTGTTTCTTATAAACATGCAGCTTTTGGCTTCACAAGATATTATTTGATTGACTGGAGTCATGTGGATTACTTGTGGATCATTGTGTTTTTATCAGCTGTGGACTTTCATTCTGACGGCACCCATTCACTGCAGAGGATCCATTGGTGAGCAAGTGATGTAATGCTACATTTCTCCAAATCTGTTCCCATGAAGAAACGCGCGCTCAACCGGAGGGATGTCCACATACCCTTGGGCCGCCCCCCCGTCGAGGGTGGTGAGGACGGAGGAGGCACCAAGTCTATTTCGGGCAGAAAAAGGTGCCTTCCAAGACTTAGTGACCTCCTCATGCACTTCCGGGAAGAATGGAACCGGAGGCGGCTGCCGACGCCCGGCCTGCGCCCCCAGGAACCAATCATCCAGCCTCGAGCGTTCGGGAGAAGGAGGAGGCCTCCAGTGCAGCCCGACGCTCTCGGCAGCCCGGGAAAGCATAGCGGTCAGCTCTGGATCTGACTCGGGCAACGCCACTCTACCTGACGGTGGCAGCGCAGCCGAATCCTCATCTCCAGAGCCTAGCTCGCCCTCCGATGCAGCGATCGACATCCTGTCCTCTGCCTGTGTTCCACACAAGATGCTGGACCCCGCCCTGTCCGAGGACCCAGCACACTCGTCCGAAAACCCCAGGTGGTGCGCCATGCTTGAGGAATGAGAGGCCCGCGGAGACGTACTCGACGGGGAAGCTCTCACCGTAACCCTCAGGTCTCCCTGACCATGAACCGAAGTAGCCCTCCGAGAACCGGAAGAGCTAGATCGGGGCATGGCAAGGGGGATACCCCCCCGTTGAATGAGGAGGTATCTAGACCGCAACGTCGCGATGGTCATGTTCCCACACTGAAAACACGACTCATCCATGAGCGCTGCTTCAGCGTGCTGTAAGCCCAGGCACGAGAGGCAGCGATCATGACCATCAGAAGGAGGCAGGAAACGACCGCATCCAGAAACACACGAGCGGGAAGCCATCTTTAAAAAGACGCCCGTCGCTCGTGAAGCTCTTTTAGAATGGAAAAAATACTCTTTTAGAGAGAGCGCTGAAGCGCCCAGGGGAGGTCGCAGCGAGACCGCAGAATGGAAGCTGCAGCACGCTGAGGTTTGTAGCAGCACTGGATGGCAACCCCCGCTGACACGCCGTAACACCAACGCCAGCTGTTTCCAGTAAACACTCGCGGAGATTCGTCCTGTAGAGGCTCGGCTCCGAAGCGAAAAGCTGATGTGCGTTTGCACGCGCTCTCCTTTTATACCCGCGCTGCGGGGCGGGGTGCGCGTGGCGAAACACGCACGCCAACTGTCATTGGCTTGTTTAGTTTACACTCGAAGGTGATTGGGCTCTCGGGCGAGATCCCAATTCGTCAGTCACGACTGACGTAACGTAGAACGTGACTGACTGAAAGGGAACAAACTGATGGCGAGTACATTTTCATTATTAGTTGAACTATTCCTTTAACCGTGTTAAAATGTGCTGACGTCAAACATTTAATTGATCTCAGTTACACGAAATACAATAAAATTAACCATCAAATTTTATTAATTCATTCTCTTAATTAATTATTCAGAGAATGTAAGTGTTGCAGTCAAAAGTACAGCACAACTTGGCATTGCTCTCTGTTCTTTGTTTCTCTTCCTCTCATATTATTTATTTTCTCTCTTTCTGGAAGCAGTTTTATGAGCTAAATCATTCATTTTCCCCATTTAAAATGTTTTGTACCAGGCAGTTTCATAAATGAAAAAACAACTTTTATGCAAAATGTTCATTTGTTTCTTATAAACATGCAGCTTTTGGCTTCACAAGATGTTAATTGATGGACTGGAGTGGTATGGATTACTTGTGGATTATTGTGATGTTTTTAGCAGCTGTTTCACCCATTCACTGCAGAGGATCCATTGGTGAGCAAGTGATGTAATGCTAAATTTCTCCAAATCTGTTCCCATGAAAAAACAATCTTGGATGACCTGAAGGTGAGTACATTTTCATTTTTAGGTGAACTATTCCTTTAAAACTATGTTAAAATGTGGTGAAATCAATTTAATTGATCTCAGTTAATAGAAATGCAATAAATGCAATAATTGAATTCCATTAATTCATTATGTGCCTTCATAATTTCTCTAAATTTGTATACGTAAAATACGTAAAATG
>NW_015557156.1:1794489-1803494 GCF_001515605.1 Sinocyclocheilus anshuiensis
CACACACACACACACACACACACACACACACACACAGACACACACACACACACACAATGGTCCAAGGTTCAAATTAGTATTTTTGTCTTATCTGATTATTGATTCACAGTGATAATTCACAGCCCTGCTGTCCTAATGCAGCTGCTGGCTTATTAGTATTGCTATGTATCTGTAAAGTGTGCACATTGTATGTTTGGAAGACAGTATCTACATACTGACCCAACTTCTCTCGTTTTTCAGTAAATAATGGTGAAGATTGGTCCAAGAAAGACATTTGTAATGAATATAGTCTTTAGAAAAAGCATTAGACAGAATAAAACTTTTACAATGTCAAATCATGTGAGAAAATATGTTAAAGGAATAGTTAGTACAACAATTAAAATTTTAAATCTCACCCATCTGGCCATCCAAGATGTAGAGACCTTTGTTTGCAAAATCTTATTTTGGCCAGAAGTAATGACTGAAATGCCTTGATGATGCATTTGTTTCTTATAAACATGCAGCTTTTGGCTTCACAAGATATTATTTGATTGACTGGAGTCATGTGGATTACTTGTGGATCATTGTGTTTTTATCAGCTGTGGACTTTCATTCTGACGGCACCCATTCACTGCAGAGGATCCATTGGTGAGCAAGTGATGTAATGCTACATTTCTCCAAATCTGTTCCCATGAAGAAACAAACTGAGGGCGAGTACATTTTCATTATTAGGTGAACTATTCCTTTAACCATGTTAAAATGTGCTGACGTCAAACATTTAATTGATCTCAGTTATACGAAATACAATAAAATTAACCATCAAATTTTATTAATTCATTCTCTTAATTAATTATTCAGAGAATGTAAGTGTTGCAGTCAAAAGTACAGCACAACTTGGCATTGCTCTCTGTTCTTTGTTTCTCTTCCTCTCATATTATTTATTTTCTCTCTTTCTGGAAGCAGTTTTATGAGCTAAATCATTCATTTTCCCCATTTAAAATGTTTTGTACCAGGCAGTTTCATAAATGAAAAAACAACTTTTATGCAAAATGTTCATTTGTTTCTTATAAACATGCAGCTTTTGGCTTCACAAGATGTTAATTGATGGACTGAAAACAATCTTGGATGACCTGAAGGTGAGTACATTTTCATTTTTAGGTGAACTATTCCTTTAAAACTATGTTAAAATGTGGTGAAATCAATTTAATTGATCTCAGTTAATAGAAATGCAATAAAATCAACAATTGAATTCCATTAATTCATTATGTGCCTTCATAATTTCTCTAAATTTGTATACGTAAAATGGTTCAGCAGTTATGGAAATTGTCTGCAAATAAGATCCCATTGAATTGGTCTGCAGCTCTGGCCACAGAAAGATAAATCTGTTAATAAATTCAAAGCTGTAGAGTTGATACTGAAACTTCTCCTAATGATGCTAGATGAACACGGATATAAAAACCTACTGGGATTAAAATAATAGCGGAATGAAGCCAGACAGATATGGATATGATATCGGGAAGCTAGTGAGCTCCATGTCTCATATTATTTTTAATTTGTGGAGTCTATCGAAGGATTATTACTCCCTGCTGAAGCTTAAAAAGACAAGTTTCATTTACATGGTTTTCAACAGAAAATAGTCACATACTAGAACAGATTATGTATTTTTAAATGGCAGCCACAATTTACAATGAGTGTAAATCATGGAAGATACAGTTTGCATCAGATAGCATTTGATTTACACTGTGCACACCTGTGTATATATATATGTATTTTATTATGTTTAAAGTTTGCATCATTCAAATGATACTGCATGGAGTTAAAAGTGTGACAACTAGCCCCGGTTCCCCTTTCAAATGCTGAAGCAAATTTCCTATGTACGCAGCAGATCTGAGTGGTCTAAAAACAGACCCCGTTTCTTTGGTTTAATTTCTTCACAGTTCTGACTCCGCAAGGACGACATTAGTTGAAAACAGTTGTGCAAAAACGTTATTATTAGTCTTTGCAAGACTGAGTGTTGATTGAAGTTAAGATGCATTACATGTAACGTCAGCACAATTGGCTCTGATGTCATTTACACAAAGCAGGTGGAAGATTTGAAAGCTTTGCACTGATTGAATAATTTCATGCTTTTTCAGATAGATGCAGTCATGCTCTGCCTATCCTGAGCACACACACTCAAACATCCCCTCTTACAATACTGATTGTTAAATGATTGGTGTGTCCAACCAAATATTTCCTGTGTTGAATCTGAAATGAAATTGAATTTCAGGCTCCAGTGAGATGGCAGCGGTAAAAACCCCAAATACTTTTTCAGAGTCAAAAGTACAGCACATGTTGGCATTGCTCTCTGTTCTTTGTTTCTCTTCCTCTCATGTAATTTATTTTCTCTCTTTCTGGAAGCATTTTTATGAGCTAAATAATTCATTTTCCCCATTTAAAATGTTTTGTACCGGGCACTTTCATAAATTAAAAAGCTACTTTTATCCAAAATGTGCATGATGATTTTCTTGGTGCCTTTTGGTTAAAGCCTCCCCAAACTTTTAAAAGTATATAAAAAATTAATTTTGAAGCCTCTTCTATGTCTTGTATCACTGAAATGTATTTATTTACATATAATATATTATACTAACATCTTTTTTCAGCTAAGAGTTTAATTGAATTTTAGTCTTGTACTTGTTGCTTTTGTGAGCCAAATCATGTAGCAAACTGAACTAAAACAGATGTAAAAGAAGGAAAAAAAGTATTATTAAAACTTAATAGACAACCCCTCGCTTTCACAGACAAGGCTTAAGTCTAGTCCCAGACTAAAGTGTAAGTCTGAGCTGTTTCAATTGAAATAAACTTGCACTGATTGATCTTAAAATATGTCAGTGCCCTTGTTTTGTCTCAAGATGCACACCAGTAATGTTTTTTTTTTCTAAGGCATGTTTATAAAAATTACTTAAATGACCTAATTGAACTATGGCCTAATCCTCGCTTAGTCTTAGCCCTGTCTGTGAAACCAGGCAAATATGTGATAATGGCTTTGTGTGTAACTATAGCTTTATTGTAATGTTTCAGCACATGTAAGACGTCAGGGACTGTGTATAAGAATTGGTTAAATTAAATGAACTGTTTCAATGAAACAATCTGTGGAAATGATTCGCTAGCAGATTGAATAATGTTTAAATGAGCGTTATATGCTTTGTTTCATATTGCATCACTAAGTATTGCTGTTTCAATTAATTTCACTCTCCTCATTTTCCTCCCCGAGTCTGTTACATGACCTGTCAGTTTTCTACTTAAGCCTGACGAATTGAATCCATTTGGCGTGACTCTACAGCCACAGATCTCCCCTGAGCTTAAACTCCCAGAAACTCGAAACATGTTTACTTAGGTAACTTTAAATAACCTTTAAGCGTTGTCTTATTAAGATCTATGTTTAATTTGGCAGGAGGACGGATTAGCATGACGCTTCTGCGCTAAGCGCTTTAAAAAGTGTGTTTGCAGAGAGTGTGACTTCACAAGTGAGTCTGAATACATGGATTTATTAATCTCCATCTGACTTCACTGATCTCACACTAACACACACTTGTACGTAAACGTCACTCCTGGCTGTGTTCAGCTCATTTTGGAGGATGCTGCTATTACTTCATCCAAGGCTAAATTTGTGAGGATAAAATGAGAATATCATTATTTACTCACACATCATTTGAAACCATAAAGTTTTCTGTCCTCTTTGAAGGTCAAAATGTTATATTTTGCAACAAAAACCATAAAATGATCAGTTTTACTCATATTCAAACACTTCTAAAGCCATAGGAGAAGTAATGAACTTTATGTTAACATTTACATTTGCATTTACATTAACACTTGTATAAATTATACATTATTTTTATCACATGGCTTATTGGAATACTTGATTCTGATTGGTCAAGCGCATCCAGGTATTGGGCTTATCTGGGAATTTAAAGCCGGCGCTTTCAGTCTCTCTGCATGTCGCAAACTCACTTTCTCTACTTACAAATGCAACTGCCACCATGTAGTGTCTCAGTTATTGATTCTATGAAAAATGAAATCAGAGAACTTTAATATTAATAGTACTGTAATAGTATCTTGTTGCCAGGTCGATGGTTCTGTACATTTAATGGATTGTAGGATAATATAGGTACGATTTTAAAACAGTTTAAACTTAAATCTGTATTTCATGTCCACATAATTTATTTGGGAAGACTTAATGAGAAGTTTAGAATTGTTTAAAAGACACTTGAAGGGAACTGCTTATCTTTAAGGAAGCTTAAAGTGGATTAGATAATAAAATATTCTCATAAACTCAAGTGTTTTGTCTCTAATTATATATTTATATGGCAAGTGGCCGTATACAAGCATGATAATGTACATCCACGTGGCTGTTATTGCCAAATCAACTGCTTCAGAGTGATACAAGCTTTCGCTTTGAGTGAACGTTACATAATATGATGTGTATTATTTCATAAGCAACGTAAATATAATAAAGCATTGGTGTTGAAGCATCTTTCATGCTTTGCATCATTCAGAAACACAAAGATTGCTGAGAATGAGCTGAGGTGAGAACGTCACAAGAGCAACATTTTGGTGAATCAGGATGAAAGTCCCATATGTCCCATACTGTTTTATGAAATTCATAAAATCGTGTTTCAATGAAAACAGAACTCTGCTAGGATTTGCATACACGTTCCGTGATATGTGAGGTCACTCTTGCTTATTTAAAAACTCATAAAACATTCTGACATGAGATATTAATTGACAGTAAAGCCCCAGTTTCCATGTTCAAATGTGCCACTTACCATTATAGGCTCTTTCCAGCTACAGCCGTGAGTACAGAGAGGGAAAACACTTTGTCACAGATGAGATAAGCTCCTTTTAGGTTTAATGTTATGCCCCTGAAAAAAAAAAAGGTCCACTAATTGATAAATGGGAGCAGAGCCGCAGGAAGTAGGCTACTCGTGGCCACTGGCTGAAATAGACCGGGATGAAGCTCTTTCATCGTGAAATATTAATAGGCCTATTTCTCCCCTGACCCCCATTTTGCTGCATGGCAGACACTGAAAACCACAAAGAGCCATCACCGTGGCATAAGCCATCGAAGCGATGAGACGCTTTCGCATTTGGCCGTTAACAAAAAACCCTGAGCTCATCAATTGTCCAAAGTTTCTCTTACTTCAAAGTTAGAGTGGCTGTATTAAATAAATGGCTATCAATATTGCATGAGCGTTCTAAATTAGAGCTTTCAGAGGAATGATTCTTCATTCAAACCTTTGATATAAAAATCATAGTGCCTCCAGGGCAGGGGCCTTGATTCAGGAGCGCTGGGGGTCAGTTTGCTAGCGAAGTGGGTTTGATTGTTTTATCTCCTCTCATATCTCCGCAAGATACCCCAGGACCATCATCATCTGTTCCACAGTTTTGTAATCTTTATTTAATCTGACGAAACCACGCTCCGGAGTGGGCCGGTCAATGCCACATGAAGCTCAGCTGCGTCTAAAAACCATAAACAACCGCGTCTAATAAACAAAGTGCCATCCCAGAGTAATTCAGCCGAGACCCGGCTGGTAAACAAGAAACGGAATCATAAAAAGACAAGAAGTGACTGTTTAGAAGCGTCCGAGAGTCCAGGGATTGGATGCGGTCAAAATGATGGCTTTGTATTTGAGAGTCAGGGACGGCGAGGGAATGATGTGGAGGATTTTTTATTCAGCTGAGACTATGATTAATTGAACACATGCTTGTTTTGAAATAGCAATTTCCGACGAGAGTGACTTTAGTTTCAGTTTAGCGGTTGTGACGTTCTCCATGACAAGAATAGATTAACACAAACAATCAGAATAAAACATTCGGATGGAAATGACAAAAGATAAATAGCACCAGCTGTAAGGAGTGAAAAGAACAATGAATTCAACAGGCCTGTATTCATTACTACGGCCACGTTAAACAAACAATGACAATGCCACGATGAGACGTAATGTGTATATGGTGAATTTTTATATTCCTTTATATAGTCTACAGTATAAATGATCCTTGAGAAATCATTCTATTATGTGAATATGATGTTCAATTATTAATGATGACTCATAGTATTATCAATGTTTAAATAAATGGCTGTATTTATTTATTTATTTATTTCATAATAATACGGATTTTTTTATTTTTGTAACATTACAAATGTCTTTACTGTCACTTTTAAAAATTTTAATGCACCCTAGCTGAATATTTTTTACCCCCTTTATATCTTATTTTACTCAAATATTTGAATGGTACTGTATCACAGTTTCCACAAAAACATTAAGCAGCTTTTTTTTTTTTTTTCTAAATTGATAATAATAAAAATATGTCTTGAGCATCGAATCAGCACATTAGAATGATTTTTGGCACTGAAGACTGAAGTAATGAAGCTGAAAATGCAGCTTTGCATCACCGGAATAAATTATATTTTAAAATGTATTACAATAGAAAACAGTTATTTTTAAATTGTAATAATGTTTCACATTATTGCTGTTTTACTGTATTTTTCATTAAATAAATACAGCCTTGGTGAGCTTGAGACAATAAAACAAATCTTAATTATTTCACACTAAAACAATTTGAAAGCTCAGCAGTCTAATTAAGTCTAGAGAAGGAAAATACAGCCACACTTTGTATTAATTGTGAATTAATTTTTGTGCACCAAAAGTGCTGAAACCCTGTTGTTTTTGTTCTGGTTTTCTTCTCATTCATTCATTCATTCATTCATTCATTCATTCATTCATTCATTCATTCATTTATTTATTCATTCATTTATTTTTCTGCCCTAAAGCAGTTTGCTTGTCAGAGACAGTACATCAAAGAGACCCCAAACAAAGCAGGCACTGTGCCTATGTGACACTATGCGGCGCAATAATAATCATTTATTTCCTTTATATTTTATACGTGAGTGCAGTAAATTAACAGCAGGGTCTTCAATATTCAATCATCACCATTTAACCACAGCCAAGGTCTTTGACATAATAAACATCTAACATCAATCATTTTCTTAAGCCATATCTTTTCCCTCATCTGCTAGCAGACCAGTCAGTGTGTCAGCTGAAGACGTCTCTCAAGTGTCCCATGGCTCCTCCACTTGCCCCGTCTCACCCACAGGCCTGAGAACAGCTGTTCATGATGATACTTGAGCTATGGCAGAAGCCCCACTGTTAGAGCACGGCTCCCTTTCTCTGATTCAGCCAGGACTGAGATTACTGCAGTCGGCTGCGACGGCTAACCACGCTATCATTCCCCTGCAGCTGCTGCCAATCTGTCCAAACCAACCCAACCGACGGCAGCCCCACGGGGAGGAACAGTCACTCCATTTTCAACTCCTGTTTCTTTTTTCTCCAACCTCTGAAATTCACTTTATACAGCAGGGAGAAATAAATAAAAGATGATCAAGCTAAATGGTTTACCATGTTAAATACTTGATCTGAAAGGTGCTAACACTAACCAATCAGCTCTAAGCTTGAAAAAAGAAACCTCTCAATTGAAGAAGATATATGTATTAATAACAATGTTTCTTGAGCACAAAGTCAGCATATTAGAACGATTTCTGAAGGATCTTATTATTATTATTATTATTATTATTATTATTATTTTATGAAATAAATGCAGCCTTAGTGGATAAATAAATAAATAAATAAATAAATAAATAAATTGATAGATTGATTGACTGCTGTAGTGTTCATGAGTTAATTGCAATAAATAAATAAATTGATTTCTGAAGGATCTTATTATTATTATTATTATTATTTTATCAAATAAATGCAGCCTTAGTGGATAAATAAATAAATAAATAAATAAATTGATAGATTGATTGACTGCTGTAGTGTTCATGAGTTAATTGCAATAAATAAATAAATAAGTAAAAACACAAAGTTGATATTTAAAATTATGTTAATAATGTTATTTTATAATAGCACATTTTATAATATAATTAACTGAAGGGATTCTGGTGTAGACTCGTGTGAATAAGAAGGCTGTAACCAAGACATACGACTTTGTGCAGTGCACTGGGAAAATAGTATTAAACATTGTATAAAATAAAGCTGAAAAACATTCACAACAGCTAAAGAATACACTAGGAATAACATAAAATAAACTGTTAAGGGCATATTAGCGCCTCTTATAATTCAACTTGTCATTTATGAATTATTGATTGTATACGTATTGTAAATATCATATATTCACCAGCAGACACACATATTTACCCTCCAGCTATTTATTCAGCTCTCTCTCTCTCTCTCTCTCACTTCTTCTATTGTCTTGCTACAAAAGTCGATTGTGTTGGACCTGAATTCAGTCCTCCCTCCCAAACCACATTAGCTCTCATTGAAGACACAAGCACACAGCTGTGTGACAAATCACCTGGAGAAAACCCACGAACACGGGGAGCAATCGATACGCGTCCATGCAGAACAATTACATAATTTATCTATCAATCCATATGCTGTTATTGAACGCCAATAGGGATATTTCAGCACTGCAGATTCCTGAAAGGCTGCAGACAGAGAGTTTGCACATTTGTGTAATATTTATTAATGCTTTTCCAATGTAAAAAACCTTGTTTATCGTGGCAGTAAAGCTTATTTTTTTCTATCTAGAGAGAGGGAGGGACAGAACTCACTTTTACTACGTCATTAGCAGCTCCATGCATTGATTTCCACATGATGGAGAAGGCCTGGGCTTTCTGAGGTAATCAAGACACCGATCTAATGAATGGCATTAATCAAGTAAAGCTGATTGGCTTTTACCATCACATTCGAAATTCCTTTGTCTGTTAATGGATCATGACAGTTCATTATTCTCATGTATCCAAAATTGTGTTTTGTAGCAACCAGATCTCTATATTACAACACATCTCTGGGCTGTTTTACAGTATAATTTATTTAAACTGATATGTTTATGCCCAGTTCCGTGAGTGAACATATTTTTACACATTAAAATATCGTAGTATAGTTTTGAGGATAATGTACACTATGAATTACACAATAAATGAATAT
>NW_015557156.1:1803975-1804379 GCF_001515605.1 Sinocyclocheilus anshuiensis
TTTATTTATTTATTTATTTTTATTTATTTATTTTTTTTGTCAATATTTTTTTTTTTTTTTTTATATATTTTGAAATAAATATATTTCAAAATATATATATAAAAAAAATAAAAAATGTGCAAGATATTTTGCTAACATACATAAAAAAAAAATAAATAAAATAAAATATTCTCGCTATTAACAAACCATTGACAATGACTTTTGCCTCAATAATCTACTAATTTGCTGCTTATTAATAGTTAGTAAGGTAGTTGTTAAGTTTTGGTAGGCTTAGGGATGTAGAATATGGTCATGCAGAATATGTGCTTCATAAGTACTAATAAACAGCCAATTTGTTAATAATAGGCATGCTAATAAGCAACTAGTTAATAGTGAGAATTGGTCCCTATACTAAAGTGTTACCT
>NW_015557156.1:1804418-1814296 GCF_001515605.1 Sinocyclocheilus anshuiensis
CTTCATAAGTACTAATAAACAGCCAATATGTTAATAATAGGCATGCTAATAAGCATCAATAGAGAGAATTTGTCCCTATACTAAAGTGTTACCAAAATGTGTCTCTGAAAATGTCAATATGGGACAGTTCTACAAACAAAGATGTGGGTAAACATCACGTTAGAACTTGTTTCCCTTGTTTTGTTCCTGGATAAATTTGAATGAATCGGTTGAGAAAATGATTTAAATGACTTCAAAACATTTTCTTCAAAACACACTGGTGTAATGATGTTACTTGCAGATTAGATAAAATAAGTTATAACTAATTTGAAACTTAAAGGGGTCATATGATGCGATTTCAAGTTTTCCTTTCTCTTTGGAAATAGAATTTGTTCAGATGTATCTTCCTGACTGTTATGTTAGTATGTTAGTGTATGTGAGTGCTAGGTTTAGATGGCTTAGTCCACTACTGATTTCAAATTGCATGACGACAATTACAGTTTATAACCTAATCTATTGGGTTGCATGTATAAAATAATGCATTCTGACTACGTTTTGATTACATTTAGAATACTTTTGACCTGAAATATATTCCATTCATTGTTGTCAACATCAAGAAGTTTTTTTAAATATTACATTATCCCAGGGATTCATGAATGAACTACAGGGGGTGCGAGTTCATAAAAAAAGCCAATTGTATAAAAGCAGTAACATTTTAGAAAGGAAAGTTTAAGAGAGAGAGAAAAAGAAGAAATGTTATCTATAAAAGAGTAACTGTAATCTGATGATGAACATTTTAAAACAATGTAATCTAATTACAAGTAGTTAGTATTTTTTTTTTAATCTGATTATGTAATCCAGGTTACATGTAATTGGTTTCTACCCAGCAATAAACCCATGCTTATGCTTATTTGCTATATACTCATACACCTCTTTTATTTTAGCTAAACTTTGTTTAGTTCCTGTGAAGCGATATATCCAGGGCTGGATTGGTAATCGGGCATACCGGGCATTTTCCTGGTGGGTCGGCGCACTTAAGGGGCCTTTGCCAAGGACAGCGAGCAGCCAGTGGCCCATTGGTTTGTCTCCTGTATTGACAGCGTAAACTATCCAATCACAATGCGCTATAGACGGAGCGATGAAGTACTTTGCTCTGCCTATATAAAGATCGCTTCACTCAAACTTCTTCCTCATCGGCTTTTCCCACGTTTTCACAGCAGCATTATCAAGAACAGTCTTGCTCTGCGGTGAATGATGCGGGTCAATGAGCAAGGCAGGAGGAGAAGAAGAGAGTAGTTGAATCTGTAAAGTGCTTGATAGGGACTCGCAACGGAGGCAGGCATCTAACCTGTCCTAATGTGTGTGCGCGCCATGAGTGTAGAATACGAAAACACTTTTTAATAAAACGTAAATTTGTCCCCCGTGCTTTTTTGGCCAAATTAAGTCAAGTGTGTTCATAGAGGTTTCCATGGGCCAATGCGAATAAATCTAGATTTAAATTCAAAAAGACACGATATTGTCAGACCTGACGTTTTATTCTTATCCAAAACAACTAGATGTGATATGAGTGTGATAGATACATACATACACTACCAGTCAAAAGTTTTTGAACAGTAATATTTTTTATGTTTTTTAAAGAAGTCGCTTAGCAGCAAATCAGAATATTTGAATGATTTCAGAAGGATCATGTGACTAGAGTAATGATGCTAAAAATCCAGCTTTGAAGTCACAGGAATTAATAAAATATATTCAAATAGAAAACAGTTATTTTAAATAGTAAAAAAATTTCACAATATTACTGCTTTTGCTGTACTTTGGATCAAACAAATGCAGGCTTGGTGAGCAGAAGAGACTTCTTTAAAAAAACATTAAAAAATCTTACAGTTCAAACAAAATTTTAACTGGTAGTGTAGATATGTATCATTGCTTCTAGTTGTTTTGGATAAGAATAAAATTGGTGGGCCGCCTGGATCAAAAAATGCCTGGGCCAATTTTTTGTCCCAGTCCAGCCCTGGATATATCGATGTACACTTGTTGCCTGAGCTGTTTGCATTGCCCTTCGAAATTAATAAACCATATTTATCCGCTACACTTTTGAGTCTCACTTAAGAATACTGAATACCCAGATGCAGCATTTCATTTACATAGAACTAAAGCCAAACGGCTTGCCTATAACTTTGACAATATTCTTGTAAGTACTGGTATTTTCTTTGGGAAATGCAAATCTGGTTCACCATCTAGTTAGAGCTTCTAGAAGAAATTATTATCTAAACCCTGTCTCTGCTTGGACAGACTGCCTTCATGGGGGCTTTATCGCCGTCTGGATGGCCTTTTTTATTGGTATCTGCCTTTCCCTACAGAGAAGTTAGCCATCATCAAATATTCATGGTGTATCAACACAAAATGGCTGTTTTTGTAAAGCTGACCCATTTCCAACATTTGCCCTCGGAGAAACTCACTTTGGAAACGAGAGGAGGGAACGGCGGCCTGCAGCAATGTTTGATGGTGCACGTGTTGCTACAGCCATTATAAAATTAAACACTTCATATGATATTTAAACTGAGGTTGGATGCTATTTTATGTAATATACATTATTAGGTGTCTTCGTTCATGGTTTGTCATTAGATGCCAATCGTAGTGATTCTGAATGGCAAAATTAATGAAATGGAAAAACATTGCATTCCCATGTTGCTTATTATTAACAGCATAAAATATGATTTCCCCTTTCCATATTTCATGAACGCCCCACCAAATGTATTAAACCATACATTTGTCACGAGTAAAGCCCAGAAAATAGCTTTTCCATTTATAATATGGAGATTTTATAGTCTTGTTGACAAAGTCGGTGCTAAAAAGAGCTACCGATCTGAGCAGTGAATTTTACTCATGAATTATCATTATTCCCTGTGTTTGTTAAGCAGCAATAGCCGGCTGGGCTGAGATGAATTATTACAGTATCAAAGTCACGCAGATATGATGTATCACTCATAGCTGCTGAGGCACTGGAGACCCAACTGTATGGGTCCCGCGAGGCCTCAGATGTGTGGAAGTGTGGCGGATATTTAGCTCTTGGACTTGATGAGATAGAAGAGAGGGGAGAAGGAGAAGTTTGGGGCGAGACAGATTCTGCATCATTGTGCTGCCCAATGGTCCATGCAGCAGTGATATTTGAGTGGTTATCTGTTCCAACGGATCAAAGACTATTGAGGCACAAACATGCACCACATATAAACTTCAATCCCACCAATGGGCTCATGAGACAGGAGTTATTTATCATTTTTAGGCCAAAGGTTTTCATAGCTTAATGAAGGACAAATATGCGGTCAGCATCTCAAATACCACACACTTATATTAATGGAAATACTTTGGAAAGTGAGGATGTGGCAGCTTTGCTAAAGTAGCCAACTGGATTCACTATCGATTGGTTTAAATGCATCACTCTTTTAAAATGGAATGAACTAATTCTGATTTACCAGACTACAAAATAATTGCAATATATCAACGCAACTCAAAAAGATTAGTATTTGGTATTAACTCTAAGGGTGATAGTTTAAATAAATATCAATATTAATTAATTAATAGAGCATGTTTTTATGGAAGCTTGTTTCTGCTACAGAATAAAAAATTTAAAAAAAGATAACTGTGAATTTGAATTTATATCTCACAATCCTGAGAAAAAAAGTCAGAATAGAGATATAAACTCAAACTGGTTGTGAATTGATATAAACTTGCTGTCTTTTTTTTCTCGCAATTTCAAATTTATATCTCACAATTCTGAATTTATATATTTTATTTTCTCGCAATTTTGAGTTTATGCTTCATAACTGTGACTTTATATCTTGCAGTTATGAGAAATAAATAGCTTTTCTCAGAATTGCAAGGAAAAAAAGTCTGAATTGTGAGGTAAAAAAAAAAAGTTATTGCGAGTATGTGTCATGCAATTCTAAGAAAAAAAAAAGAGAGATTTAAACTCGCAATTGCGAGAACATTTTCAGAATTGTGAGATTAAAAAGTTAAAAAATTGCTTTTTTTATTCAGTGGAGGAAGTGGGCTTTCATACTTTTTCATATAATGTAAATAAAAATAATAATAATTGAATAAAAACAACAAATAAATATAATCAAAAATACAATAACATTTTCTGATAAATTTTCAATTTCATACATAAAAGCAACACTGGAAACATAAGGTGAAAAGATTCCTACATTTTTCTGACATGCAATAGTCCATTCCTGTGAAGTTAAGACACATTTTCGAGATCGAAACCTCTAACACCAACCGTCTGTGGACGACTCAAGACCAGATCTGTGTCTGATCTTTCACAGATCACCATTCGTCAGTCTCTGGAAGTGAATATCTACAGTCTCTCGCTTCTAAAGGTCATCAAAAGAAACACGTAGCAGTAGGGAAGAGGGTGAATTAGAACTTTGGTGAATTTCATTGGCACTTGAAATAATCAGGTCAAAGTCTAGTAAAGCTCTTCTGCGCTCACACTTGTGAGAAACTCTGCTACATTATTCAAATATGACCTTACGTTTTCATCTCACTCTTTCTCTCTCACTGTCTTTCTGATGAACAGTCTGCTTCATTTTTTTTCTTTTTAACTGAAAGTACTAGAGTAGGCTGAATTTGCTTTGCTTTAATCAAAATGAAACACTGCCAAATTAAATAGCAAAAAAATGTTTTGTATATTGACTTTTAAATCTTTTTAAATCTTTTAATATGCAAATCAGGCATCATCTTACCAAACATGCACACATTTGCATATTATATCAAAAGTGATACAGACCCAACATAAAATGACACCTTGTTTATTGATGTTTTAATTTGATCAACAACTCAGTGGTTGGTAATTTTCATAAAACTTTGTTTTTAAAGATAAAAAAAATATATAAAAGAATACCAGCAATATCATTCAAAAAGAAATATCTAAAATTAGGAGTCTGTACCAGGCAGTCAGTGCCTCCTCAAAAATATTTGGAAGAGAAAATGATTAACAAAAATAATACAATACAAAGATTATGAAATATGAGCTCAAATAGTGTGTAAATCACTAATGTTTAGAGAATAATGCTTTCAGAGGAATGCAACAAACTAATGTACTTCATGCGAAACATGGAATATGTTTACAATGCATGAGCAAAGCGTCTCTTTATGAAGTCTTTCTTCTTTTCCAAAGCTTATGTAACGATGGTATAATCTTTTTGAATCGTTTATGTAGCTGTGGTTAGACTATTTGACTCTGATTTACCTACAATTTTCAAGAATTTAATATTTGTTTTCATTTTTTTTGAGTAAGTGCTTACTGTCAGAGGGAGAAAAATACGACATCTAAACATTTTTGATGACGAGTTGCATGAAAAGAGAAAAATAAGTTTTGGGGCAAAAGAGATAAATGACATTCCCACACACCGGTGGCTGACGTGCATCTCCCGAGGTGCTCTCCAACCCCAGAACCCATAAATCTAGGCCATAAAGGGGATAATCAGACGGGACAGAGGTGCTCATATCGGTGCAGGGGGAAAGATTTGATTGAGGTGCATTTGAAGGACACTTTGCATGTAGTTTGAGAGAAAAGGAGGACACCGGACTAAGGAGCAGTATATTGCCTGACCTTTGCCTGCCGTGTGCAATGTCCCCGTGATAAAAATTTACAGCTTTCCTGGCAATAAGGTGTGTAACTCAGCAGTAATAAAGGTCAGGGACTGCTTCCTCCGAGAGAAGTGCCACAGGTCAGCTCTGCAATACTGATGAAATGACCTGTGTGTAGCGGCGTCTGTGAGCTGACTGTATCTGTTAAGCTCGCTGAGGTGTGTCTTTATCCAATAAGCTTAGAAAAGACAAACATAGACATGAGCAGATAACACAATCTGGCAGAATTTGCTTTGGAGAAAAGATTTGTGTTGCTGTCTTATTCATAAAGGCTGAATGTTCTTGGAATCTCATTCACTCGCTCTGCATATTCACACTTGGTGCCAGTCTCTTTACAGAAAGTCTGTAATGGTTTCAGAAAACATGGAATATACGGCAGTGCTGAGGTCGTATATGGACTTTGTGAGCTTTTTAGACTTTATTAATCAGGACTCAAAATTTAGTCCTATATATATATATATATATATATATATATACTATTGTGAAGTGATTATAACAATTATTATAATGTGAAAATATTATAACTATATGTATATATGTGACCCCGGACCACAAAACAAGTCATAAGGGTCATTTTTTTTAAATTGAGATTTATGTATAATCTGAAAGCTGAATAAATAAGCTTTCCATTTATGTATATTTGTTAGGATAGGACAATATTTGGCCGAGATACAACTATTTGAAAAACTGGAATCTGAGGGTGCAAAAAAATCTAAATATTGAGAAAATCGCCTTTAAAGTTGTCCAAATGAAGTCCTTAGCAATGCATATTACTAATAAAAAATTAAGTTTTAATATATTTAATATCCTAATGATTTTTGGCATAAAAGAAAAATCAATAACCATACAATGTATTTTGGGATATTGCTACAAATATACCCCAGCGACTTAAGACTGATTTTGTGGTCCAGGGTCACATATGTACTTGTATGCATATGTATAGATATGTTTTACATTTACATTACATTTAGTCATTTAGCAGACAATTTTATCCAAAGCGACTTACAAATGAGGACAATAAAAGCAGTCAAAACTAACAAAAGAGCAACAATATATAAGTGCAAATGACAAGTCTCGGTTAGCCTAACGCAGTACACGTAGCAAGGTGTATATATATATAGACACACATATACACACATACACAAAGAAAAACAAATAGATAGAATAGAAAAAATAGCTCATTTTTTTTTTTTTTAATAAAAAAACAAAAAAAAGATAAATATAGATAAAGTAGAATTAAAATAAAATAGAAAGTGCTAGAGTTAGAGGGTCAAATAAAGGTGGAACAGATGTGTTTTTAGTCGTTTCTTGAAGATGCTCGGATGTATATGTATATGTATATGTAGATGTAGATGTAGATGTATGTGTATGTGTATATGTTTGTGTATGCGTGCAGAAATTCTAAAAAATAATCAATTGATCATTGAAATAATGTGTCATGGTCTCTGCAAAAAATAAAAAAATAAGTGGCACAAATGTGTTCAATAATAATAATAATAATAATAATAATTATTATTATTATTATTATTTGTGAAGGATTAAATGACTGCTGAAAGTTCAGCTTTGCCATCACATAACTTACATTTTAAAATATATTAAATATATTATATATACATATATACTACTGATGTAGTACTGTTGTGCATAAGAGCATTGTAAACAGAACAAACAGACTGCGTTACAGCTGCGTGAATGCAGGGTAAACATGCTTCTATCTGCCGGTGTCTGTATCAGCCTTCTCTGCATTTGAAGCATGTTTGTTTTCCTCCCCCCTCCCACTCTCTCTTTCCGTTGTTCAGTCTCTCGTTTTGCTCGTAGCATCTCAGTTTTCCAATCTTGGCCGGTTGTTTTGGAAGAGAGCTGTGATGAATGTGGCTCGGGTCGGGTTGACCTCGGAGATAACCCCTGCTTTCTCGTGGCGAAAATTCATCAGCGCCTCATGCGGAAGCCCACGGGACCCGTGATTCAGCACTCAAGGTGAGTGTTTGTCATGAGGCTTTGGGAAGACAGGACAGGAAGAGAGGAAAAAATGAGAGCAGCTCATGCAGGTTTCGTTCTGCAAAGTCCCCGCTGAGTCTTTCTGTCCCCTCCAGGGACAACAGAAATCTCCCATCTGGACTTTTTCTTCTCCACTTTTCCACTCTCCTACTTTGCTTCCTTTTCTTTCCTTTTTTATTCAGTCTTTTATTTCTTTCTGCCTGTTTTTCCTCGTTCTCTTCAAGGCCATTGTGGTCTTAATGGTGTCTTAAAACCCAGATTGTTGTGTAAAAGCTCTGCTGCTCACAGGGTCATCCAACATTTAACACACCTTCAGCTTTCACTGCACCATCTGTCATTAAATTCACTGCTAGCATGCTTGGCCAAAGGTGTGTGGACACCCATTTCTAATTAACAGGTTTTCTATTAATGCTACACCATAAAATGACATTCTAGAAGATTCTGTGCTTCCAGCCTTGTTGAGACAATTCAAGGAAGCCTTTTCTCTTGCAGCTTGATGGTACCTGTACACAACATGAGTCCCAAACAGATGTGGTTTACTAAGTCTGGTAGGGAAGCACTTCAGTGGCCTCTTTGAAATGTAAAGTCCCCTTGAAAACCTAGGTTTGTTAAGTTAAAGGTCTTACAGTTTTTTTTTCTTTCAATTGCTAACAAGTGTTTACCAATACTTGAAGTACTTTTTCTAAACTCTTAACACAGCAACACACCTACATCACACAATAAGCCAACTAGTTAATTTTGTGGCCAAAACCACATTTAGTTAAATAAATACCATCTCTACATTTCAAAATGCTGAATAGCTTTTTCTTCATATATTAACTCTATCAAAACACAGCAAACCTGATTCATAATTGAGTCATTCGGTCAAAACATTAGCACTAATTTCTATCCAATAGCAACATATAGTCAATCATAGCACAGTGACTGTCAAAATATTAACAGTTGATGGCTTTACAAAAACTGTATTACTTGTCATGTTTCAGTTCTACCTGCATATAATAGACAATATCTATCTAAAACTGAATGAGTCATTACTTTATAGAATGTACAATAGAAAAAAATAGGGTCCCCTATGCAGAAATTCAATTGGAACTTTGATTGAAATTGCTTTCCAGTGGGTGGGGGTTGGATGTGGATGGTGCCCCCATGGTAGCTGATGCCAATGATCAACAAAAATTCCAACATACATGGCCTTTGGTTACTATGCAAGCTTGTTTCTGTCACAGAATACAAAAAAAGCAAAAAAAAAACGGTAACTGTGACCTTTTTATCTCACATTTTGTACTTCTATTATTGGAATTGCGAGTTTACATCTTGCAATTCAGAATTTATCAGAATTGTGAGATACTGTAAATTCACAATTGCAAGAAAAAAGTCAGAATTCTGAGATAAAGTCACAATTACCCTTTATATTCCATGGCAGAAATAAGCTTTCATAGGTTCCACATGTGTAATTAGTAAGATTTTGAAAATCTGACTAGAGATTGGACAAAAGGATGTTAGCAATTAAAAAAAAAATATTAAAAAAAATGGGGGTAAAATGGGGGTAGGGTTGAGTCTATTCTTGGTACTGTTTGGTCCTTTTGACGATTGACGAAAGAAAGAAAGAAAGAAGGAAAGAAAGAAAGAAGGAAAGAAAGAAAGAAAGAAAGAAAGAAAGAAAAAGAAAAATGGTTGGTACTGTACCTGAAAAAAAAAATCTTACTGAAAGCTACTTTCTTGAGATATTGACCTCAGATTTGGAGCACAGCTTTTAAATATTTATAGCTTTGATTACCATAAATGCCACAGATGCCATAGTTTTAATTTAGAGTAACGCATGTTTTGGAAAATACATATTTCAAACTATTTAGAAATTTTGCGCATTTGTATAATAATCAACTTAAACTTGTTTGGAAATGTTATTTTCAGATCAGTGCTCAAAATGTGGTAAAAAGGTAATAAAATGGATCAAAACTATTACAGAAATATAATTTAGTATAATAAAATTCACTAAAAATAAAAAAAATATATTAATTCTTTTATTTTGAGAAATTTTGGAGCAAGCAGCTGTAAGAGTATAAGTATGAACAATGATAGACTTTATCAGAGCATGTTGAGAATTGTCCTGGCTTAAGAGTCAAAGGAAGGATATACATGGTTATGAAAGATATGATTCATACTGGCGTCACCCACACAAGTGTCACCAAGCAACATGCCACATCACAGCTCCTTTAAGTCATAATCCATTACAAAAAAAAAAAAAAAAA
>NW_015557156.1:1814779-1816376 GCF_001515605.1 Sinocyclocheilus anshuiensis
AACACTGTTATAGGATGATTATTAAAAACTAAGTGGTCAGCAGAACTAGGCCAATTGGTGTAATCTTACCAGCATATGGTTATGATTTTATCCCTATACTAATACATTTCACACCGAATACCCACAATTCCACACTATCCCATCAGCCTGAGATTGTACAGTCTATGAATTAGCCAAGGATAGAGAATGTAGCTTAATGTCTGGCATCAGGCATCAAAAGACAGAGCAAAAACAAATATATTCCCCAATATATTTCATTATTCCATCTCTTTCTCGCTGGCTGAAATGAAATTGTCCTCGTCTAAATCAGATTGGGAGATTTGGATAAAGGTTGCTCAATTGCAGCAACAACCAAAGCCGGTGGAGAGGAGTAATATAATCCTGATTGAAGTGCATTGCTGCATCAGCCATGGCGGTCTGTGACAGAAATGGCATTATTCAGCTGCTCATCATATTGGGGATCTATGAAGCCTTATCGGAGAGGCGAACAGCGCGTATGCAAATGGTCGTCTCCAGTGGAATGGCATTGGAGCTGATTAAAATAATTCAAACAAGTACATTTGGGAGCTGAGCCAGACAGACGTTATAAGTGACAGGGCCTGTTGCTCTCACAAAGGACAGAGTCCCCGAGTCCTGTTTGTTACACCAAGGTCTCATATGAGACATCAAGTGCATTTAGATGTCTCTCTGGGATGAGAAGACATTTATTCAACAAGCGCATAAACAAGGTCTCAGGGAGTGAAATGTATTCAAGAATAGCACCATTGTGTTAACTCGGAAAAGTGGGCAATTATATTCATCAAAATGTTCAACAAGATGTGTTCATCTTTATTTATAAATATAAACAGGTGCATTCTGTTGGGAACAAAAAGTAGTTCTTGAGGGAAGATGTAACAAGGCTAATAGTCAAGTCAAGTCAAGTTTATTTGTACAGCGCTTTTCACGATACAAATCATTGCAAAGCAACTTTACAGCAAATCAAGTTTCTACAATATTTAGTGGTAGCTTATCAGTGGTGACTGTCAGTTAATGTACATATGGCAGAAATGTACAGAAAAATCAATTTAAGACATAATAAAACAGACGATGAACACTATTAACAGCAATTATTATATGATGCACTCAAACTTATAGCAAAATGTGGTAGTTCTGTATGTTGTTTCAGGGTTGGCATCATCTGAGGTCCTCTGAAGGGGTTGGCATCATCTCTTCTCAGGTGTTCTGGATCCAGACTGAAGCTTGTGTAAATCCTAGTTACCACGGGATGTCAATCCTGTGGCAAAAATAGCTGACGTATTCCTTTAATATGTCATAATTAATGCAATCAATCATGTAAAGTTTTTATTTTTCACTTTTTCTTCTTGGAACATGTCCACTCCTGTCTGTGTGCCTTTCTCCTGTTGTTCTTTTACATCTTTATAATTGTTTCTTGTGGGTTATGTGAGGTTCATGTGCAGGATGAAAGGTAAAGTGGAGGGTCAATGTTTTTTTTTTTTTTTGATGTCAGAATCCCACCATTTCTCCAAGAGCAAAGAAAAATAATGATTATTTTTATTCTGGAATAACACATGTGTAACCCCCCCCCCACCCCCACACC
>NW_015557156.1:1816402-1830237 GCF_001515605.1 Sinocyclocheilus anshuiensis
CTTTTCAGAAAGAACAGAAGAGGATATACAGACAGAAAGACGGACTTAAAGATGGACAGATATACAGACAGACAGACATATAGATGGATGGATGGACAGACAGACGGACAGACAGATAGATGACGGACGGACAGATGGACAGGTAGATTCGATAGATAGATAGATAGATAGATAGATAGATAGATAGGGTCAGATTAAATAGATAGATAGATAGATAGACAGTGAAAACCGGAAAAGTTTTTCCCTTGCATTTTTAAAAAAGTTTCACATATACACGACAACGGTTTCAAAACGATTCACGTTTACACATATCAAATACCAAAAACGCTGTATTACGTATGCCAGGCCAGTAGATGGCGATGTCACCTTGTTAGTAAAACTCCACACTTTGCTGAAGAAGCGTTAGCAAACTCTTGAGCAGCAACAACAGTACCATGTACTCCGCCATTGTTGTATATGTTTGTTCGCGCTTGCCTTTAAAATCGACATGTACTGTGCATGTCTACATACCTAACACGTACTACACACGCGCATGACGTCACCGTTTTCAAAGAATCCCGTATTGGGTGCTTACACGGAAACGATAACGGTGCCGTTTTCAAAAACTTGCACTTTGAAACCCATTTTCAAAAATATGCGTTTTCATTCCCCAAAACGCCGTTGTCGTGTAAATGAACAGTCAAAACGCATAAAAAGTTTCCCGTTTTTGGCTGAAAACTTTGTTGTGTAAACGGCCCCATAGATAGACGGACGGACGGACGGACGGACGGACGGACGGACGGAAAGACAGACAGACAGACAGACAGACAGACAGATAGATAGATAGATAGATGGGGTTGTGGTCTGTGGAGAGCACTTCCTCTATTCAGTCCTAACTGTGCGGTGTCTGGTAGAAGCACACTGACTGCATGCAGTGTATTGCAGTATCTTCAGTGGTTCACATGCAGTACTGCGAGCATCATGGAGTGACAGCGGGGACACAGTGTGGTATGGATCAGCAGCTCTGAGCACTGCTGCGCACTCTACCTTTGATAGCAGCTTGCGGCCGTGCTGTTTCCCCTCTCTTACCGAAGACATTATGAACGAAAAAAGCAGAAGGGAATCTGTCCACTGTATATCTCTTTGTTATTGTGCCACAAGAAGTTATGTTTACTCAGAGAATGTCACAAACACACGGGACGTGCGGAACCTCTGGTAACCCGGCACTTCAGAAGAACAGCCTGGGAGTGAACAAATCAAAGACCTAGCACTGTTTGCTGAAAGCACAAGAAACATCTTTTTGGGGAAAGCATGTAGTTTAAAATCACAACAATTTTTTATAATTTTTTTTCTGCAGTGAATAAAATACAATGGCTTCCAAACACTTGTTTGACGATTGTCTTTGCTCAAATCAGTTGTCTGCTTGTATGGATATTCACCGCCTCAAATGACAAGAATTTAAATGGAGAATTTTTTCCTCATTAGCTTTGCTCCATTGCATCGGAATAGATGTCATTCCACCTGGTTCAAACTGCGGTTTTGATGGATGGGCTTGTGCGATAAAGAATTAGTTTTAGGGCACCTTAGAGCATTTACACAAAGCCAGGATAAGAAAATATAATTTATATCTTCTCGTAGGGGGAGGAGAGTCAGTAAATTTGACAGGTGAAGCGTGTCAATTTACCTTCATTATACGCCCACTTCAATTCACAGGTGAACTTGAATTTTGTCTTTTTTCGCCAGTCATGTGAAGAACGAGGAACGAGGGGCTGAAGGTTGTGTTTTTGTGCGGATGTGACAATAAAACGTTAAAAAAGCTATCCTGCTGTCATGAGGGAGAATACATGACAGCCAGGCCTTAATACGTTTAGCTGATATTAAATTATTCAAGAAGCACTGTCAACACTTCCAACCTGCTTTTCACCCACTATCCACAGATGCATGGTGGGAAGTTAATGGAACCTCCTTATCCAGTCTTGGATGCCTTGTCCCTTGATAAAGGGCTTTGTATTAGGAGCTTTGAATTCCCTATTGACTGACTTTTCAAGATGTTTTTTTTTTAATATATTATGAAAGAAAAATAATTCACAGAAATCACGCACATTATTATTCTAGTTGTGGTTCTGTGTTAACGTCATCACTCAAATTGTAAGGACATCCTTTGGGGTTTTTTAGATAATTTTCTTAAATATACGTAGGTCCAATTTGTGTGGGTAATTCATTACTTGGATCTGAAAATGATGAATATTAGTAGTGATGGGAAGTCTGATTTGTTTCTATGAACCAGTCAAGTCAACTATATTTGAATAGCACTTTTCACAATGCATTGGTTTCAAAGCATCTTTATAGAATATAATGATGTCTATGCTCATAACAACCTAATATGTTCATGCCTTATAATTGCATTTAGCAGATTAGTACTGGCCGATAATATTCACATTTTGAATTGATATAAACAATTTGTATATATGCAAATGAAGTTGGATATACTTATATCTATCTATATTTCTAATTTTATATTGCTGTACAATAATGTAGTTTTTAAATATACGTAGGTCCAATTTGTGTAGGTAATTCATTACTTGGATCTGAAAATGATGAATATTAGTAGTGATGGGAAGTCTGATTTGTTTCTATGAACCAATCAAGTCAACTATATTTGAATAGCACTTTTCACAATGCATTGGTTTCAAAGCATCTTTATAGAATATAATGATGTCTATGCTCATAACAACCTAATATGTTCATGCCTTATAATTGCATTTAGCAGATTAGTACTGGCCGATAATATTCACATTTTGAATTGATATAAACAATTTGTATATATGCAAATGAAGTTGGATATACTTATATCTATCTATATTTCTAATTTTATATTGCTGTACAATAATGTAGTTTGCATTTTGCAATTGTGAGATAAAAACTTAAAATTGCAAGGAAAACAAGTCTGAATCATGATAAAATACACTATTTTATTGCACACAAGTTATGATTATTTTCTAAATTTCAAGTTGAACATAATAACTTGCAGTTTAGCAGGCAAGTTATCAGAGCCCATTTATTGTCTGATTGATTTAGTCCATGATTCAGGCCGTTGGCTCCTGCGATTGATTCAGTCTGATTCATAGATCATTAAAAATTGAGCATCAGATTTTAGGCCGAAGAGCATGACTCAATGTGTCAAGGCATCATACTAGCACCAGATTTTTATATTGCTGTACAATAATGTAGTTTGCATTTTGCAACAATAGATTTTGAGATTAGCTAAACAAGTCAGTTGAGTGTATCATTCAAAGATGCAATCACTAACTTGTTGCCACCTACTGGTGTAATAATGCAACATCTACAGAAAAATATCCACAAGGCTTTGCCACAACACAAGTTAAACAGTGCTCTAACCTAAAAAAAAAAAAAGTAGAAATATTGACATTGATTAGGTTTGGACAATTTAATTGTTATATTCATTAAACCAAGAGAGAATGAAATCTGTGCCAACCAGATCTGATCTCCCCTACTATCTATTGCACTACGTCTTTTTACAGAATGCTATGTGGCCACTCTGGGAGCAGACATAGTTGGTGGCTGCTAATGATATCATGCATTCTAATGTAAAGCCTTGACGGAGTAATCAAATTCTCATTAACACAATGCTACACTTGGAAGGAGAGAAAAGACGAGCATCATAGACGATGAGCATCTGCTAAGGTGCTTTAAAGTGTCAACAGTCACAACATAGAGTGACAGTAAAAAAAGCATGCAGATCTATTATTTATGGGAAGCCTTTTTTCTTATTAACCGGCAACGATGTGATACAGAAATAAGTGATAGAATATGGCATAGTGGACTGTTGACTAAGCAAACATGCATTTCTGTATTTAAAATGCTTTTGTTTCTCAATGTGATTAGAGTATCTGTATCTGATTAATTAGAATGAAAATAATAATTTAAAAAATGTTTTATTTTTAATATCATTTATACAACAAAACCTTCAAATCTCTGCTACAGATAAATAAATGTGGAAGTTTGTGTTTGCCACAGGATAGACAGACAGACAGACAGACAGACAGACAGACAGACAGACAGACAGACAGACAGACAGACAGACAGACAGACAGACAGACAGACAGACAGACAGACAGACAGACAGACAGACAGACAGACAGACAGACAGACAGACAGACAGACAGACAGACAGATAGATAGATAGATAGATAGATAGATAGATAGATAGTTGCAATAGCAAGAACAATAGCAAGAACAATAAAACAATATATTTATTCTGTATTAAAATAAATAAATAAAATACAAAATTGCAAGATGTAGAGAAAAATGTACAGAAAAAAAATCACAATTGTGAGATAAAAACTTAAAATTGCAAGGAAAACAAGTCTGAATCATGATAAAATACACTATTTTATTGCACACAAGTTATGATTATTTTCTAAATTTCAAGTTGAACATAATAACTTGCAGTTTAGCAGGCAAGTTATCAGAGCCCATTTATTGTCTGATTGATTTAGTCCATGATTCAGGCCGTTGGCTCCTGCGATTGATTCAGTCTGATTCATAGATCATTAAAAATTGAGCATCAGATTTTAGGCCGAAGAGCATGACTCAATGTGTCAAGGCATCATACTAGCACCAGATTTCTGAACTTCAATGTGGAAAGTAATTATTGCTTTTATCCAGAGATCAAATAGAACGTACTGAATCCGCAGGGCTACTGAAGTTCTGCGAGGTTGAGGTCTGGACGTGAGGTGTTCACATGTGTCTTCTGAAGCGTTAATATGTGCATTAGGGCACTTTGCTATCACTCGACCTTGTCACCTCCAGGAAAATGACTCTCATATAGCTTTCTAATGATGCTGCGCGTTAGCCATAAAATGGCAATAACTAATGCATTATTCAGGCTGAAATTGTGTCTAGGTAATCATTTGAACTTAGCAATTACCGAGAGAGTGTGCCAGCTCCTCTGTGGTGATTACTGCAAAAAATCACTTCATGAGTGAATCCAAGACTTCATCATTCAAAAGGTTTTGCAAGTTCAACTCTTTCAGTCACAGGGAAAGGCTTATGAGACACTATCAACAAATAGTTATGTAGGATATGCTCTCCTTACATTATTGTAAATGATTGGCAGTTCTATGCTGTGAAATAATAGGATCTTCCCAGTGAGATATTTGGTTCAGAAATATATAACTTGATTCTTGAGACATGGGGCAAAACAATTTTAAACTACTATAGATGTTAAGTCCTATATCCTTTGTATTACATTTTAAAATATAATAGACAAGTGCATATATGTGACCCTGGACCACAAAACCAGTCTCAAGTAGCACAGGTATATTTGTAGCAGTAGCCAATAATACATTGTATGGGTCATAATTATGGATTTTTTTCTTTTATGCTAAAAATAGGGTATTAAGTAAAGATCATGTTCCATAATTGTGAGATAAAAACTTAAAATTGCAAGGAAAACAAGTCTGAATCATGATAAAATACACTATTTTATTGCACACAAGTTATGATTATTTTCTAAATTTCAAGTTGAACATAATAACTTGCAGTTTAGCAGGCAAGTTATCAGAGCCCATTTATTGTCTGATTGATTTAGTCCATGATTCAGGCCGTTGGCTCCTGCGATTGATTCAGTCTGATTCATAGATCATTAAAAATTGAGCATCAGATTTTAGGCCGAAGAGCATGACTCAATGTGTCAAGGCATCATACTAGCACCAGATTTCTGAACTTCAATGTGGAAAGTAATTATTGCTTTTATCCAGAGATCAAATAGAACGTACTGAATCCGCAGGGCTACTGAAGTTCTGCGAGGTTGAGGTCTGGACGTGAGGTGTTCACATGTGTCTTCTGAAGCGTTAATATGTGCATTAGGGCACTTTGCTATCACTCGACCTTGTCACCTCCAGGAAAATGACTCTCATATAGCTTTCTAATGATGCTGCGCGTTAGCCATAAAATGGCAATAACTAATGCATTATTCAGGCTGAAATTACGTCTAGGTAATCATTTGAACTTAGCAATTACCGAGAGAGTGTGCCAGCTCCTCTGTGGTGATTACTGCAAAAAATCACTTCATGAGTGAATCCAAGACTTCATGTTACCTGCATCTGCGTGTCTCTACAAACAATGAAGCTGTGTTTAGTTACTTCAAAATCAGCAATTTTACACCTCGTTGCTGAGGAATATAATGTAGCGATATAGTATCTAGGCTATTTTATTAATAGAAGTCGTGGGGAAGCATTGAAAAGTTTGTGTGTGCGCAGAGAGAGTGATCTCCAACTACCCCCCGTGTGTGTGTGCGTGCATCAATTAAAGCAGTGCATTAATATTGAACGGTGATTAAACCGACTTGGAACTACCTGTGCATTAAATGGTTTTAATGCATACCTGCCAGCCAATCAGAATCGAGTATTCAGACAGACGATGGTATAATTCAACATATAACATTCTTGACATTATTTTTGTGTTTGACATTATTATTTTACATTTGAATGCTGATACCTTGAGTTACATTAAAGAAAAACACATTTTGTGAGAAAATAAAGGAAGACAGAGGTTGCATCAGGACGTTTTACAGTGTACTCCAGTTATTTATTAAATATGATTAAAAACTTGTATTTTGTCAGTTTCATTGTATCCTGTTTTGTCTCATGTCTCAAGAATCAGTGTGCTCTCAGTGATACACTGCGGTTTGTAAACTGATCTGTGCGTTCGCCCCTCTGGGTATCTGTCTGCAGAGCTCTAAAGACAACACTTCATGAAAGCTCATTTGAGCCTGTCTCTCTTTTTTCCCACGTACCGCTGTCAGAAGACATCACGTCAACACCATTGTGACTGCGCTATCACTGATGGTTGAGGTAATTAACCCTGGAATTAAAACTGTCAGATCAAACAGGAGACAACTGCCTCCCTTTCCAATCCCGCTCTCTCTATTTCTGTTTCCGCAACTTAAATTCTCTTGAGATGATTTGATGCAAAACTTCTTTTTTTTTTTTTTTTTCATGGAAAACATTTTGTAGACACAGGGAAAATTAAACTGGCATCAACTCCTCCAGCAGTGACAGAAAATATGCCATATTATCATAATTACTTTACACTGATAAAGCAAACATACTGTTATTGTATTAAGCTACATCTACCAAAGTAGGCACAGTTCTGACTTGGCGCACTATATCTTTTCTAACTGCTCATACAAATGTTTTCTCATAATGTACAGCTATTCCATTCATCTTAATGCAAGTTGTTTGATGTCCATTTAACATTTTAAACAGCCTTCAAAAAAGTAATTTGACACAGGTTAGCATCAGCTATAATATAATGTAAATACATATGTATAAAAATAAACAATTACACTTAATTTCGATAGTCCACTTGAGACGTTTTACTAAATGTAAGTAACTTTGCAACTACATCTAACTCTCGTTAATTTGCAATAACTAACGCTCATTAGGAGTATTAGTAGACTGTTAACAACCTATTTTCACTATTAATTAGTTGCTTATAAGCATGCATATTATCAGCATATTGGTTGTTTATTAGTACTTATAAAGCACTATTACTGCCTTATTCTGCATGACCATATTTTAGATCCCTTAAACCTACCACATACCTAAACATAACAATTACCTTACTAACTATTAATAAGCAGCAAGTTAGGAGTTTATTGAGGGAAAAGTCTATGTGTTCCCTAATATATAGTGCTACCGGGTAGAGTTAGTAGAATTAGTTGCAAAGTTACTTGTCAGTAGAATTTCTGTTTAGGGACCATCAAAATTAAGTGTTAGCAGATGTGAAGCTACTTTTGAAATGAGATCAATAGAGAAATAAGCTTTGACTCTGCATACTGGTTAGTTATAGCAGGCCACACTGACAAGCCAAAACCTGACCGCTTCTATCTGTCTTACCCAAATCTTAACATGGTATGGATGTTAAAGTGCACAAATTGCCTGCAACCATCAAAGTAAATTTTTTTTTATGTTTCAGACAAGATTTTGTCAAGTTGCTTCAAAGTTTGACTTCACAAGATGCCATGTAATAGTAATTACAACTTTCTATTCAAGGCTAATCGAATGTCACCATCAATTTAAACTTTTGTTCCATAGAATTATTGAATGACTCTTGGCAACCACTGAAAGTTTTCAAGACTTCCCTGAGAAGCAAGTGACCAGGTTTAACCTGATCTCTGGTCATCAGGTGTGATTCCAACTTTTTGGAACACCAATTAGTGTCAGTCAGTCACAAAGCGTCGGCTTCTTTATGAAGCAGTGGGTTTCTTTTCTCTGCCACTCTCTGGCTCATAATGAAGCTTCTAGAAGAAGTGAGCAGCTCTCTCAGCAACATCATCTGTCATTACCAAATGTGTGGCTTCAGCAGGGAGAGCCCAGTTATAGGTCAAGTGCTGCCGACCCCCACAAATGGCTCTCTTCCATATTGTATTATCATAGGAGCTTGAGAGGACGCGGGTTATTTTAGTTGAAAGTGCCATGCCAGAGAGAGGATAGAAAAGCAAACAAACAAGGTCAGGAGTCAGCGCCGTTGTGGCAGATGAGATTTTTGGAAGCCAGATGTCATATTTTGGCTGGTAAGTATTGCGAATTTGAACTCTTATTCCCTAGTATGTGCTGTGACTTCATATGATAGGCACAACTATATAACTATAACAAGCTTTCCTTTCGTGTAGAATCTTCATCACCACAAAACCAGGGTTGGTTGAATTTATTTTTGCAACTTTCATGCAATGTCACCACAAAGCTGTGACCTTATTGCATGGTCAAGCCCTTTTGCTGGGGTGAATTGCCTTGCTCAAGGGCACAGTTGTGATGGCTTCATGGAAAAAAATAAATTTAGTTTATGCATTTAAATATATCTGTAACACTTACAAGGTTCCATTTGTTAGCAGTGGTTAATGCATTAAACGTGACATCATGAAAATCTGACTTTTTCCGTGTTTAAGTGCTATAATCGGGTCCCTGGTGCACCTAACAACCCAGAAAACGTAAGTACAACCCAGTACATTTATTTTTGGTAAGCCTTTCTCCGTAAGCTTGTGAAAAAAAATGAGCTGTTTAGAATTTGCTCCCCCCGTGACGTAGACAGGGGATCTTATCATAATATTACCACCCCTTAATCTGCATGTTTCCACCCACGGCACCACCATTGTGTTTTCGCAAGCAACAACGGTGTACCAGTAGAAAACCATATTTCAGAAGTTTAAACTAATATGGCTTAAAATGCATGATTTCAACAAAATATACATGGAGATCAAAACCAAACACTCAGAATAGGCATTTTCAAAATGATATAATAAATGATCTGTGGGGTATTTTGAGCTGAAACTTCACAGACACAAGGTCAGAAGTCAGCGCCGTTGTGGCAGATGAGATTTTTGGAAGCCAGATGTCATATTTTGGCTGGTAAGTATTGCGAATTTGAACTCTTATTCCCTAGTATGTGCTGTGACTTCATATGATAGGCACAACTATATAACTATAACAAGCTTTCCTTTCGTGTAGAATCTTCATCACCACAAAACCAGGGTTGGTTGAATTTATTTTTGCAACTTTCATGCAATGTCACCACAAAGCTGTGACCTTATTGCATGGTCAAGCCCTTTTGCTGGGGTGAATTGCCTTGCTCAAGGGCACAGTTGTGATGGCTTCATGGTGCCTGAACTATCAACCCTTAGCCACTGAAGCATTAAGCATTAATTACACCCAACCACCTACTGAGCTAAAGAGTTTTCATTATTTATATATATATATATATATATATATTTTATTTATTTATTTATTTTGCATGATTTCAACAAAATATACATGGAGATCAAAACCAAACACTCAGAATAGGCATTTTCAAAATGATATAATAAATGATCTGTGGGGTATTTTGAGCTGAAACTTCACAGACACATTCTAGGGACACCTGAGACTTATGTTACATATTGTAAAAAGGGGCATAATAGGTATCCTTTAACTAACAATGAGCAATACATTTGTTGCAGTATTTATTACTCTTTCTTGACATTAGTTAATACAAATATCACTCTTCATTGATAGTTTGTCCAATAAGTAAAGCTTGAAATTACAATGAATTAAGATTAATAAATGTTTTAGAAGCATCATTCATTGTTAGTTCATGTTAACAAATGTTAACAAAGAGAACCTTAATGTAAAGTGTTACCAATATATGAATGTCCAATATTAGTGCAATATCAAATAAGCAAGTCTTTTTGAATATGAAAATGAAATACAAACACAGGATCGAGGTTTGGCTATTTCCTGTCCATGTGGAAACGTTCTCTTTATAGCCTACTGCCATTGAAATGCAGCCATGTAAAATCATTCCCTGCAACCAACATTTAAACTGCAAATGATTCATTATCTTAGTAGATCTTTGAAGAGTGCCCATTTTTTAATAGATAGTGCATAAAAGCTTGCAATAGACTCTGTTTCACTTTATGTCACAAGAATATGGGACTGTTTGCGTTCCTGTGTTGCCTTTATAATCTCCAGTATCAGGACAGCTTCTTCTTGTTGCTATGAAAACATGCAGAAAACTTTTTGAGTAAAATGTCTCAGGCAAGAAAGCAGAGCTTTCCACACAAACTCTAGAAACAACACAGCACTCTGTTCAAACTATTCAGCGAGCTAGCAGAAAGTGTGAGGGCCCGCCGCATCTCTTCCACAGCAGAGAGTCAGCTGCGGCTTCATTTTCTCTCATTCAACCCGAGGCCTCTGCATCCAGATCGATATTGTCCATTGCACCGTCGTTCGGCTAAGGCTTCCCCCTCCTCCCCACAGCGCCTCTGCCGTGCACACTTCATCCCCTGTCTGTCACCAGCTAATCTCGCGGTTTTGTTTTTCTTGGGTCCGTCGAATAGCCCGTGCCGTGATCTGCCGGCGTATCTCAGCCCTACGCTACTGAATCTATCAACCTTTAAAAGTTAACAAGTTGTCTAGGGAAATGCCATTTGTTACCGGTCCAATAGGAAATGTCAGTGTCTAATAAAACGGTGATGGTTGATACACATGTCAATAGTGGCAGAGGCTGTCCGATGCGTGCTCTCTTGGGTGCCGAGGAGGAAGCCAACTTAAAACGGCAGCCACCTGAAACGGCCGCTCTCTGCCAGCCCTGTAGGAAATGAACATTGTCAGGAAATAAATCATCCTATTAAGAAAACGCACCATTCCTCGTACCAAACTAAGGCCGTGTTGACGAGGCCCCTTACCGCAAATGACGCAGACAATCAGACGTGTCTTTCCTCCCGGCGCTCTTGCGTGTGTGCGGATCGCTCTCGCAAGTATTCATCAACGAGCATTTCAATTTCCTGAGAAGCTCGATGGCCAATCGGCCGTTCGCTGAGGCTGATGGTAATGAGTGCGCTGCTTCTGTCTGTCTCGCGTATTCTCTCCACTCTGTGCAACAACAATTACTACTTCAATCACATCCATTTGGGTCCCATAATTGACTAGTATAATTTACAGCACTGTGTTGTGAAAACCTGATTGGTTTTAGTGCAATAAGAGTTGCAGACCTCATTTAGAGATCCACATTGACCACATGTGTAGCGGTTCTGCCGAATGAGGTAAAACAGTAAAATGAATGTGTTGCGAATATGCTATTCAAATCAGTTACCGGGAGTCTAAATAGAGATCAGTTTACTGCTTCACCCTTGATGTCTCAAATTCTTTTGGGAGTAAATATGGGGTTAAATAGCCTGTGAGCTTTCAACTTTCATTTCATTATTGTGATTTAAAGGGATAGTTCCCTCAAACATGACATCTCTGTCATTATGTTTCAATCCCGAATGACTTTATCTCTTCCTTGGAAGGTAAAAAGAGGTGTTGAGATGTTGTTTTCCATACAATCGAAGTACACAGCAGTGTTAAGCACAGAAAACACCTACACTGGGGAAAAAAAATGGTGTAGGTTTTAAGTAGGTTTTCTGTTTAAACTCAGAAATCGCTGAACACTGAGCATGACAATTTCACTTAGAAAGACTGAAATAGTATTTTTTTTGCAAAACATAATCTTGGAAATCTCCAATAATCATTTTAACAGTCTATAAAAAGAAAGAAAAAAAAAGCAGTATAAATATGTTCTAAATCTTCTCAAATACTTCAGCGAGTTTCTCACACCAGTCTTTTGTACACAACACTTTTGTATTCCACAGAATAAAGGAAGTCATACAGTTTGGAACAACATGAAGGTGAGTAGCATTTTCATTTTGTTTGAACTGTTCTTTTAATGCAACAAGCATTTCTTGGGTGGTTTAGTAACATTTACATTAGCAAGGTCCTCAATGCCAAGGCAGTGCAGTATAGTTGTCATAATGGATGAGAATGAGTTATAAAGGAGAGAGTGCTGCTATGCAATCACCATAGAGACACTATTAATCTTGTGTTTGCATCTGTACTTGCAAGGTCAATCACTGCTGTGTTAAGAACGTTATTTCCTGCACCTTAGATAAAAAGAAATAGAAAGAAATAAATAACTTGACAAAAATGGCATTAAAGGTGAGTTTTTTATATTTGTCTGTGTTAAAATATGTTCTTATATATCAGTTTAATGCAACTATAAATCAGTGTTGTGAATTTGGGGCTTGTCTATTTGTCCGATTTTTTGGGAAACCTGTTTGGAAACAGTCAGTTAATTTTACTGGAGACTAACTGTGTTATTGTATATATTTTTTTTTTTTACTTTCTATTTTTCAAATATTCCTGAAAAAAGTTTCCAGTAAAGCACAACTGTTGATGATAATAAGAAATGTTTCTTGAGCAGAAAATCAGCATATGTGACCCTGGACCACAAAACCAGTCTTAAGTCGTGTATCTCGACCAAATTTTGTCCTATCCTAACAACCCATACACTAATGGAAAACGTATTTATTCAGCTTTCAGATGATGTATACCTCTCAATTTTGAAAAAAAACAATTGACACTTAAGACTGGTTTTGTGGTCCAGGGTCACATATTAGAATGATTTCTGAAGGATCATGTGACACTGACGACTGGAGTAATGATGCTGAAAATTGCATAACAGGAATAAATTACATTTTCAAATATATTCACATAGAAAATGTTTATTTTAAATTGTAGTAAATGTTTACAATATTACTGTTTTACTGTATTTTTGGTCAAATAAATACAGCCTTAGTAAGTATAAGGACTTTTTTCAACAACAAAACAAAACCAAATCTTACAGACCCCGAAATCTGCTCTGCTCTGTAGAAAACCTGTACCAAATCATTACTTTTACCCAATCATCAATCAATCAATCAATCAATCAATCAATCAATCAATCAATCAATCAATCTTCAGACTATCAGGTCTACATACGATGTTCTGTATAGACAGGAAAATAACTTTGTCTGTCTTCTAGACTGCAATAGACACTTTACATGAAGTTTTGATTTTTTTTTTGGTTGGACAAAGTCATAGCTCATTGTGTCAGCTCGAGTGTCAGCAGACAGCCACACCGGTCCTGGAAAGAGCTGGAGGAAAGATGATTTCCCTTAAGACACTAACAGCAGTATATTATGTAAAGAGTGCAGTGCTTTTCATAAAACATTGATTACCAGGGCTTTTCTCCAACTTGGAGGTCTGATATTATCAAAGGGGTAAAAACGTGACTAATCTCCTAAGATTTCCCTTCATTTATGTGTTTATTTTTATATTTAAAGATGTTACTAGATTATCAGTACTTATCAAAAGCGGGTCACAATTTTCTTTTGAACTTTCAGCACAATCTGAAGTCAGGAAAATAAATAAATAAAAAAAGTTCATCCGTGGGAATTAGTGTTCAGCCCGAGTAGTTAATTGCTTTGATTGATCCCC
>NW_015557156.1:1830353-1832713 GCF_001515605.1 Sinocyclocheilus anshuiensis
CTCCATCGTCGCTCCATCTCTTTCTCTGTCCCCGCTTTCAGGCCGTCTGGGGTCGAGGTTATTTTCAAGTAAAGCTCCTCTGTTTCTCCCGGTCCTGAGATCATTGTCTTCCTACTGGGACTTTGACTGAAACAGAATACGCAAACATGGTCTTCCAGCACCACTGGCCTCTTTCCAGATATCTCGAGGTAATGCACACACACACACACACACACACATGTACTGTGTTCTATCTGCTGGCCCTTACCGTGGCACCAGCTCAGCTCTCCCTGTTACTGTTTTTGGAGGATGAATATTGATTGGGCCACTGTTACAGCACCAGTCGCTGTCTTCCTCTTTCTGCCTCCGTGTCACGGGGGACGTGAGACATTGGCCCCTAATAATAGGCCAGTAAGAACACCTCTCTACTCTGGAGACATGGAGCAAGTTTCATTCTGTCCTCTCCTCCTCTAGAAGATTGGATCGTGGACCACTAAAGGTTTCTTTCAGCAGCTCAGGATAGACATGAGATTCGCTGTGAATACGGAGGTTGTATGCCACATTCATGGAATTGAAGATGTTTGGCTTGTTTTAAATGACAGTTTAAAGTAACGTGCCACTTGAGTCATGCATTACAGTGATTTTGCCATAGTAAATGGTCTACTTCGACACAACACGGACATATTTTACAACTTATTCAATGTAGCGCATACTTCAGCAACAATATTATGATAAAAAAACAATATTGAATCAAAAGCCATAATTTATTAATTATAATCATATCATCTAAATATATATATATATATACATATAATAGTGATGTAATCGTTTTTATATTTTGAAGCATATCTTTAATTAAACTTGTTTTTTTTTTTATTAACCCTAAATAAGCTGTATTAGGCTATGTGCCCTATGTATTGAAATAAATGTGTTTGGCTTGTTTTAAATGACAATTGAAAGCAATATGCCACGTGAGACGTGCATTACAGTGATTTTACCATGGTAAATGGTCTTCTGAGGCACAACATGAAGCTGTTTTACAACTTCATCATTATAAAATTGATGTAGTTCAGCATGTGTACTTCATAAAATAAACCAATATTTAATCAAAACACATTTATTAATGGCAATAATTGGAATACAATTCTTCTATTTATTCATTAGGCTACACTGTAAAAAGTTAACATTTTTATTTATTTTTAAAAGCAAAAAATGTTGGTTAGTGTCATATAATGCAGTCAGGCTGATTCAGTCATACAAATAAATAGGTTTTATATTTAAAAGTATATTTTTAAATGAACTTTTTTTTTTTTTTCTTCTTATCAAGCCGTAGGAAGCTGTGTGCCATATTCATGGAAATAAATATGTTTGGCTTGTTTTAAATAAAAATTTAAAGTAACAATATACCACTTCAGACATGCATTATAGTAATTTTACCATGGTAAATAGTCTACTTGGGTACAACAAGAATCTATGTAAAACATATCAACCCGGTATCACGCCAAAGCGTGTAGCAGACACGCTGGTCCACTCGAGAGTATGCGTGTAAGTGTCACGCTTTGCCTCCTCTAGGCGTGAAAATTACACGCATGTATGAAGATGAAGTTACCAACAGAGTACCAGGAGGGGCGATAATTTTCTCGATGCCAACAACTCCCTACGGACCAAATAGAAGCGATTTAGTGCATTCTCCAAAAATCCCCGCGCAAGGTAAGCGTATTATTTTTGTGTTGATATTAGGTCTTTATTGTAACTTTAGCAATATAACATCACCATATTAGGCTACAGACAGGTCAGTGCCTGGACGCAACCTCAGAACCAGCCGGTCACGGCCTGGTTGGGTCATATTTTAAGCCATATTTTTTCTTCGAGTGCGGTCATTTAAGAAATCCTGATATAGCTAGCGTCTAGCTAACGTCATATTTGCATGTGTGACTGAAGCTTTTTGCAAATATAACAATAATAATTTAAAAAAAGAAGAATAGTAATAATAGTATTATTGTGTTCTGTTTAAATAAAATAGTAGCCTATTTTGCACTGCCGGTTTTAGCGCTGTTTAAAAAGCGCGTCAGTGAATGAATTGTCACAGGGTTTTTTTATGTTTTGCCCTGTAATCGAAATTTTATATAGTATTACAGTTATTTATGTGCACAGCGCATTTTTTCCCTGCTTGTTGATATGATACATTGCATTAAGGTTACATCCTTTCTCTGCGTCCAGTGTACTTTCTGTTCTGTTATGCAGTCCTGGTTAAAATAGTCTTAAGCTTGCAGTAATTACAGGCACACTGCTCTTTTCGTTTGATTGACTTCCATTCATATGTATGTGAATACGTAAGACTGGAAATGCAAGCTCCTGCATGTTCAAGCTTGGTGAACTCT
>NW_015557157.1:0-1482 GCF_001515605.1 Sinocyclocheilus anshuiensis
ATACATACACATACATACACACACACACACACACACACACACACATTTGTACAGAATATTCTAATTCTGTAAAAACAACAAAATCACTCACTTATTTATACATTTTTGTTAATTTATTTGGGTACATTCATTTACTATAAAAATACTGTGATTTGAGTGTTAACACTTAATATAAGTGAAAACCTTTAACATACTGTTTTACCAATATTGTTATATGAGAAATTTGTCTTTATGAATGTTTTAACAAAGATACTCACTTGACAAACTCACCTTTTCTTCGCACAAACAAAATGATGGCTGCGTTCCAATCGGCATGATTAATGCTTTCAGAGGGCACTTATGGCACTTAGGGAGAATAATTGCGAGGGCCACACTGCTATATAGTTTCAAACTGAATTTGTAATTAAAAAAAATATTTAAAGGCGAATTAGGTAAGATCTAAGCACCACAACTTTAACTCTTCCAAATCACTCAAAGTGGATGGTGAAATCTTCGAAAGGAATAGGGCATAGGGTCGATAACTCTGAATAGAACACACCCCAAACTAACAACGACCTATGCCTCTAACCACAGGTGAAGAGCTGTCATTCCAGTGACACAAGTTTGCGATGCAGTTTGCGAATGTTCGTTTGAACTATGGTTTCGGGAAACGCCGAATCGTTGAACTATGTTGGTAACGACAGAACTTGCGACCATAGTTGGCTAACGATGCTTTTGGGAAACGCACCCCAACTATGGTTTCGGGAAACACTGAATCGTTGAACTATGTTGGTAACGACAGAACCTGCGACCATAGTTGGCAAGCGATGCTTTTGGGAAACGCACCCCAGATTCTTCTTCTTTTTTTGGTTTTATGGCGGGTTGCGAACCAACTTCATAGGTGCATACCGCCACCTACTGTGATGGAGTGTGAAGAGAATGTACCATTTCTCACCTAAATCTTAAATTCTGTTCATTATTCCACAATTCTTAAGAAATCTCATGATTGCACTTATTTGTTTTCCTGCATTTGGACCATCATTCAGAATACTACTTAATGAAAATTCTTTAACTCCTAAGGATTGTAATTCATCTTTAAGTCGATCCCTTTCTCTTTCATATGCTGTACATACCATCATAACGTGTTCCACTGATTCCTCTGTTAAACAAACATTACATAGACCAGTATTATGTTTCCCTATAATGTATAGTGTTTGGTTAAGATTTGAATGTCCTGTTCGTATATGTGTTAAAATGACTTGTTCCCTTCTACTTATGTTATGAATGATTTTTCTTCTCTTTATACTCCTTTGTACTTTGTGATAATGCCTACCTGTTTGACATGAGTCCCAGTATATCTGCCATACAATATTGCATGCATTTAATATTAACTGTTTCCCTTCTATTCTGCTGAGTGCAATATTTATACTTGGATCATCCATATTTAAGGATTCTTTAGCCATTTTATCTACCTCTTCATTACCTTGAATTCCCACATGTGCA
>NW_015557158.1:0-22053 GCF_001515605.1 Sinocyclocheilus anshuiensis
GCCTAACGCAGTACACGTAGCAGGGTGTATATATATATATATATAATACACACACATATACACATACACACAAATAAAAACAAGTAGATATAATAGAAAAAATAGAAAGCTAGTTTAAAAAAAAAATAAAAAAAGAAGATAAATAGATAAAGTAGAATTAAAATAGAATACAAAGTGAAATACAAAAAGAAGATACATATAGATAAACTAGAATTAAAATTGAATAGAAAGTGCTAGAGTAAGAGGGTCAAATAAAGGTTTTTATTTGGTTTATTCAAATAAAGGTTTTTATTTGGTTTCTTCTCTTTTTTGTTGTTGAAGAAAATAGAGAAATATTGGATATAGAGAGTTTTTATTTTTTATTTTAGTCATGGTTGTGGATGCTGTTGTGTGTCCTCAGGGCTGGAGAGGGGGCCAATTACAATTAATGAACCCGCCTCAGAGGCGGAGCTAGAGGAGGCTGAGCGAATCATGCTGCAGTGTCACATTGATGGACATCCACGGTGAGTCCAGCATCTGTTTGGACAGTGATAAATGAGTCTGATCCTCACACAGAACTCCTGCAATATATGAACAGTGAATGATGTAGGTTAAAATGGAAGCCCTGTTTCCACCACAAAATAAAAATAGAAAAAAAATGTAAAAAGGTAATTGCGACTTAATATCTCACAATTCTGTTTTTTTTTTTCCTCACAATTCTGAGTTTATATCTTGCAATTCTGATTTTTTTTTTTTCTCACAATTCGGAGTTTTTCCTGCCAATTCTGAATTTATATCTTGTAAACTCAGAATTGTGAGATAAAAAGTATTTGTTTATTCTGTGACAGAAACTGTCTTCCGTAGGTTACAGATGTGTTTCTGATCATAGTCTACTGACTGTCGCTGATTCTGTGTGAAAATATGTTTCTGACCTGTGCAGGCCGAGCAGTAAATGGTTCAAAGATGGAGCTCAGCTGGACAGAAAGGACCGGATCCTGGCGCTGACCAACCTCAACACGGGATTCTGGGATATACTCCTGCTGTGCTGCTGGAAAAGTGTGCAGTAACAACAACATCACCCTCAATATTTTTGGTAACATTATAAGGTTTGAATAGATTAATAATTATTTATTAAGGCTTTTGGTTTTAGCCAGGTTTCATTCAAGCAGAGTACATCAAAACTATTTTCTGTGATCATTTCATTTACAATAACTGTTTTGGGTGCAAGTGATCTAATGTTTAGGACCCCAAACTTTAAAAATAGCTTTTGTTCATTTATTTTACATTTTTATGGTTTAATCACGATCAGATTTTTTCTAGATCCTGCATTAAATGTATATTTTGACCTCACTATTCGGGGAACAGACACAGTCTTTATAGATTGGACAGCACAAGTACTTCTATAATTTTAGCGGGTAGAACAAAAGCCATCATAGAAGTTATTTGAGAATTGGCTTACTAGTCATATGGAGTATGACTGTCATTCTGTCGGCGCTACAGAGCACTTACCACCAGAACAGCCAGGCACAAGAACAGTTTTTTTCCCACAGGCTATATTCAGCCTGAACAATTAATCTTTCATAATTCTACATCGTCCATCACAACTAACATAGTTATCTGACATATTTACATTAAACTGCACACTTTGTAAATAACATATCTGCACACTAATCACATATCTATACATTTATCTAAACAATAAAATGTTTTCCTATACTTCTATTTCTGTATATAGTACATTATTCAGTTTTCAATGATGTGAAATGTCAATAATAAAAAAAATAATAAAATAAAAAAATCTCACCAAAAATCACTTCAACACTAACTATTCCTCCCATATATGGCAGAAATAATAAGAGGTATATGCTAGTATGCCATGCTAGGATGATTATTAAAGAGGAGTGGTAATTACCTGACACAGCAACATATGTAATGGCAGACAACAAGGTGGCTGAGTAGGTTTTGGAACAGAGCCATTGACTTGACCGCTATGAAATAAACAAATAGTTCATCATGGTCATTTTCTGTAAGTAACAAAGAATAATTGATCTGAGTAATGTCTCCTGGACACGGAATAGATGCAGTTGTTGACTAATACAGATTTTCACATTCATCGGCTGTGGAGTTTAATCTGTGACTGGGACTGGAAACATTGCCCTGGAAATTGGCCATATGGTTTGACAAAGTGAGGTTTCCCCTGAGTGATTGTGCGGCGTAGGAGTGTGAGGATGTTTTGCAGAAACACCTTTGAGTAGGTTGTGACATTACATGTCTACATTCTGTGCCGAGAAATACAAATTAAGTGAGATTTCCAGAGGCACGGAGACAGGGGTGCATAAGGTTGACCATATTCAGCCACTCAGTCGCTAATGGAAAATTTATGTCAGCTAGACTAAAAAAGATGAGTCTGAACTCTAAGGTGCAAGTTTAGTCAGAAGAAAGAATTGACTTTTAAGACTAAAATGTCTATGTCTGAGTTAAGGAAAATTGGATGAATGCAGCACCCCTGTTGATGGCGGGCATCCCAGAATCCAAGGTATTATACAATCTAGACAGCCTTTACTGTAGCAAGATGACCTCTCACTACGTTTCCCAGTTTTACCGCTAGATTTATTGACAAAAAAAAAAGCCATTAGCCACCACTTTAATCAGAGATAAAACATGAACTAATGTTGATAAAATCATTCAACTCTCATTTCTAACAGAAGGGCAGTGTTCAACAGGAATCTTGGGAAAGGACACGGTCCTGTGGGAGGGGCCAACATTATGACATCACCGAAGGTGCAGAGAGATAAATGCTGTGTTTAGATGAAAGCGAGAAATGGAGGAGACATTTTGAAACCCACTGGAAGAAACTTAGAAGTAGGGCAAGCTGGACACTTCCAACTGCACACTGTCTTTTATTTTTAATATGTTATATTAGTATATTAATATATTAATATATCAAATTAGTGTGTGTGTGTGTGTGTGTGTGTTTGTGTATACAAAATAATAATAATTTAAAAAATGAATATACAATTACATATAAAATAAATAATACAATAAAATAGTAATTATATATATATATATATATATATATATATTGCAATGGATATTTGCTGTCTATAGGAAACTGTCATTGCTATGATTGGGAATGCTGACAGCTTAAGATACAGATATGTAAGATACAGCTTTGTCAACTCTGACAAATTTAGCCCGTGTGAAAATAATTCTTGCATGTATAGCGATAATTGTACTGTTTGCAACTTTTCTGTAAAGAGAAGTGAAAAGACACTACCTGTTAGAAGTGTAAATCAATTTGCAAGAAATTCCTAAAAGGAACGTCAAATGCTAATACAAGCCCATTAGAATTGAGCCCGTCTTTTATTTTATTTAAAAAAATCACACACCATAAAATCACATGTACAAAACTATAAGATCTTAAATTGATTTATGTACAGTTACAAAATCAAATGGCAAAATAAAAAGTGACCAAACAACTCAAATGAACAGGTATACTTGTGCTCCCATTCAGGACTGTTACTGCTGCTGCTGTTGCCATCTGTTTGTTGCTTTGAGTCCTTCAAGTGTGAGTTCTCACTGGACGAGAGGGTCACAACTGACAATGTAAAGTCAGAGGAGACGCAGGATGGCAGATTGATGAAAGTGCAGAAAGCACAGACATAATGTTTACTTTGTCCCATCTGAGTTTCCTCTCACTGGTGCAGTTTACATGATGGAATGGCTGGAGGATGATGAGTATCTAGAGAAAACAAGAGAACAAATATCAGACTCTTTGGCAGAAGGTGTGATGCTTCTGAAGAGATAAGAAAATATTGCAGGCCCTGCCTAGTCATCGAGGAGCTGCTTGCAGGTCAGCCAAAATGTAATTTAGAAGAATGGTCCGGTTCAATAAAATATATGCTTTATTGACAGTGTTTGTGGCATAATGACTAATAGAGCAAATTTACTTGTACAGAAGTATAGAGACGTAGCGGAGGGTCAGTGTCATGCTGCGTTTCACTCCAACCCTAAAAAAAATACAAGCTGATCAAGATGTTCAGAATTACTTGAAAATTAAATTGGGATCAGTACAAAAGTCTACAGGACACTGAATAGATACAGCATATATAGTTATATCATTCTATCCTTCGATTGTTCTATCTATCATTCTATCTATCCATGTATCAATATATATATTGTCCTATATTGTAATATCTATACACCTATCATTCTCTTTATCCGTCTATCATTCTATTTATCCATATATTGTTCTGTGTATCCATCTATCATCATATTTATCATCTACCTATTTATCATCCATCATTCTATTTATCTGTATATTGCTATATCATCTATCGTTATATCTATCCATCTACCGTTGCATTGTTCTGTCTATCTATCTATCTATCTATCTATCTATCTATCATTCATTCATTCATTCATTCATTCATTCTATCTAGTGTTCTAACTATATCGTTCTAACTAGTGTTGAGTAAACATGTCTTATTATTATCAATGCTGCAAACAGTTGTGGTGCTTACTATTTTTTGTGTATTTTTTTTCCAAAATATTGATTAATAATTTCAAAAGAACTTTGAAAATAGAATTCAAACTTATTTTAAAATATTTTATAACATGTGTTTACAGTTTTTCTCAGTCGCTTTGGTGCATTTCTCGAATCATGTTGCATGAATTTACCAAAGCAATCGCAACTTGTTTAAAAGAATGAGAAACTGCTTTTATAATGTGCACAATTGACTAGATGATGTGGAGGTTGAACAAGTAGTTTTGAGAATTTAATTTCTGATCTGAGAAATGCACCAAAGCGACTGAGAAAAACTGTAATGTCAATTACTTATGTTCAATTTAGCATTTTTGCTGAAAGAAAAAAAAAATAAAAATTTACTGACCCCAAACTTTTGAACCAACAGTTTTTTTTTTTTTTTTTTAAACAAAAAACAAATGTTTTGTAATATTATAAATTATATTTATGTATATAATCTACCAATATAATGAATATTCTTCCACAAATACATTGTGGATTATGGAGTGATCAACATTGTGCCACAGATGCTGTGGACTGAGTTTACCTTACACTCAACCCGACGTGTTCCTTTATAGCCTGAAGTCTTCAAAGACCAGAGGGAATGGGTGAAATTGGCTTTCACAAGTGCTGATTGTGACATCTAACATTACATTGATCTTACATGCATAAAGGAACAAAAGGAATGAACAGCAGTGCTGGCATCCTCTCAAATATATGATGCTGGTGTCCTCTTTGGGCTTCTGGACCCTTTGGATGGGAGAACAGCTGATATAAATGTTAATTTGTTGGCAGGGGCAGCAAATGGTGCCGCCAAGCTCTGGAAAGCTTGAGAGACCATGAAAGCAGCCGGGACTAAACAACATGTCTGCCAGCGACTCGACCCATACCTATTCTGCTACCGTCAGATAATGCGTTCTCAGAGACCACCTTCAACAGCTCAACACCTGGACAAAGACCTCCATCTTTGTCCTGTTTCAGCAAACACCACAAATCAGTCTCAAATCAAAACATAAATGAACGTCCATCAATATTGATCTAAATTATGTCACAACTGATTTATTTTTAGCTCAGTCCTGACAAAAGAAAATTCATCGCCATGGATTTGGCCTCTAGAGCGGCCATATGTTCCAGCCAAGCACTGAGACAGATACTGGATGTTTCACAGCGCATGTGGGCTCCGAGATGGATCTGTCTGGAGCCTCGCGGCTCTAATTGACAGCGTAGACGTGACAGCAGACAGAACACACAAGCAAGATCATCCAAACATATCTAAGATCAACAGCTCCGGGCATTTGCATATTAAGTGAAGTTTCGGTTCCTGCTTGTGTTAATCTCTGTTTTCTCCTCTTGTAGGCCCGAAAAGACGAGCCGTTCTGGTGTTTAATCTTGTTAGGTGAAAAATTAATGTTTTCAGTTTTTTAAATGTGACAACGTAAACAGACTAGTTAAGATGAATTAATACAAAAATAAAAGCTATATCTGTTGTTCCGGTGAGAGGACTATTTCAAGTAAAGAAAGAAGATAAATAAACTTCAACTACAATCCCATTTTGTCACAAAAGCCTGATCTCTCTGCTATACAAACACTCACACCGAAATATGTGTATAATTCATGACAATTAAGTCAGGATTTGTTAAAATCATTTTAATTTACCCTGAAGCTTCTACTGCTTTTTTTTTTTTTTTTATATGTTCATATGTTAACACCAGTGTATTCAAATATGCATTGCTCAAAAGTGTGAGGTCAGTAAGATAACATATGTATATTATTTAGCAAAGATCCAATAAATTCATCAAAAGTGACAGTAAATACATTTACAGTGGGGAAAATATTTATTTGATACCCCGGTGATTTTGTAAGTTTGCCCACTTACAAAGAAATGAAGGGTCTGTAATTTTTATGGTAAGTTTATTTTAACGTATAGAGACAGAATACCAACCAACAAATCCAGAAAAAAAACACATTATATAAAGGTTAAAAATTGATTTGCATTTCAGTGAGTGAAATAAGTATTTGATCCCCAAGCAAAACAGGATGTAGTACTTGGTGCAGAAACCCTTGTTGGCAAGCACAGAGGTGAGACGTTTTTTTTTTTTGTAGTTGGTCACCAGGTTTGCACACATCTCAGGGGGGATTTTGATCCACTCCTCTTTACAGATTATCTCTAAATCCTTAAGGTATATTGGCTGTCGTTTGGCAACTCGAAGTTTCAGCTCCCTCCACAGATTTTCTATAGGATTGAGATCTGGAGACTGGCTAGGCCACTCCATGACTTTAATGTGCTTCTTCTTGAGCCACTCCTTTGTTGCCTTGGCGTCATCCTGTACCCTTGGCAGAAAAACAGCCCCAAAGCTTAATGTTTCCACCTCCGTGCTTGACTGTAGGGATGGTGTTCTTGAGGTCATAGTCAGCATTTCTCTCCCTCCAAACATGGTGAGTCGAGTTAATGCCAAAGAGCTGATTTTGGTCTCATTTGACCACAGCACTTTCTCCCAAGCCTTCTCTGAATCATTTAGATGTTATTTGGCAAACTTTAAATGGGCCCGAACATGTGCCTTCTTGAGCAGGGGGACCTTGCGGGCGCTGCAGGAATAAAGTCCATTGCGGCGTAGTGTGTTACCAATGTTTTGCTTGGTGACTGTGGTCCCAACTGCCCAACAAGCTCCTCCCGTGTAGTTTGGGGCTGATCCCTCACCTTTCTCATGATCACCCTTACCCCATGAGGCGAGATCTTACACGGAGCTCCACACCAAGGCCGATTGATGGCTATTTTTGTATTTCTTCCATTTCCGAATAATCGCACCAACAGTTGTGTCCTTCTCACCAAGCTTCTTGCTGATGGTCTTGTAGCCAATTCAAGCCTTGTGCAGATCTACAATCTTGTCTCTGACATGGTCTTGCCCATGGTGGTGGGAGAGGTTGGAATGGAAGAAACAGATTATGTGGACATGTGTCTTATACACCTAACAAGCTGACATTAGGAGTAACTTCTTAAAGTGACAGGAAGCCGACTGGATAAATGGCTGCTGATAATTATTTGCATTACATGATTAATTTGCATTTAAAAATAAATTAAAATAATAAAAAAAAACTGTTATTTTAAATTGTAATAATAAAAATAAATAAATAAATAAATCTATAGCAAAGCATTTGATTTTTCTATTGGCAGTGCAATTTATTTTAATCAGCCAATCGAAAGGACTTTTGCAAGACTATTCCATGCATCAATTACATTGCAGTACTATACTAAAGTCCTAGATGAAATCTTTAGCGTAAACACATCCAATCTTCTATATCAGAAACCGAGGATGGCTTTCAGCACTCCGAGTATCTTATTACTTGATTTGGCTGCCATTATAGCTTTCATAATGAGTTATATCGCCACACCTTGTTTCTCGTCAGCACTATTGATTATGTAATTAAATCCAGCCTGACCATTAGATATCAAATAAAGGAAACTTTCAATGGATTTTGTGCAATCCCACGGGCAAATGGTGAATGACAGCCAGGCATAAATCACAGAGGGTCTTTAATAAAACAGCAGTCTGTCATGCAAATGATGCACTGGGGAATGACGGCCACATCACTTTCCAAAAGAGAGAAAGAGACTGGTAAACTCCATATGAACTCTAATCACTTTATAGCACCAACATATTTATCTGTGGACATGTGTCTTATACACCTAACGAGCTGACATGAGGAGTAACTTCTTAAAGTGGCAGGACTAAGCTGTGTTCCACATGGGCACATAACCCCATAAATAAGTGGGCAAACGTACACAATCAGAAGGGGATCAAACAAATATTTCCCCCACTATATTTTACTTTCTATTAATCAAATAATCATAAATAAATAAATGAAAATGAAGCAAATTTCCATAAAAATAATTAATAATAAAACACACACACACACACACACACACACACACACATATATAGGTCTTTAATAAAACAGCAGTCTGTCATGCAAATGATGCACTGGGGAATGACGGCCACATCACTTTCCAAAAGAGAGAAAGAGACTGGTAAACTCCATATGAACTCTAATCACTTTATAGCACCAACATATTTATTTAACACATATGTGCATGGTAGAGCATGCATGCACATATTTATTTTGTACTGCATAAACGTTTTGTAATTTTTAAATGACAAAATTATAAAAATGTAATACATTATCTGTTAGTTACCTTAACATATATCTGATGAAATAAAACTGTTTAACAATGCATTATTTGTAATTTTACTGTAAAAAAAAAAACATTTTTCCCCCCTTGGAGGAAAAAAATTACTGTGTAATTACAGTGAAAAATAGTAAAATGACATTCCCAGAAGTCCCTGCATGAAGCACCACGTATGATTGTTTTATTTAAATAGTTTAAATAATATTTTTGTTAGCAGTAATGTACATTAGGGTGTTTTGTTACATTTCCCATTATTTATTTAATGTGTATTGCATTATTTTAGTGTCATGTGTGTTACCCTCTTGGTGTTTTTGTCTTTGTTATATGACCATGTGCATGTCTATATATAAGTATTGTCCATAATTTATGGATAGGCAACTTATGAACTCTGATTCATCATGTGACTTTTTTATTGTGCCACCTATATAATTATGATATAATAATAGATTTGGTCTATCAGATTTTGGCCAGAGCCTGCACTAATATGACAACCACAGCTGCCAGTTCTTAGCTGTATTATTATTATTATTATTATTATTATTATTATTATCATCAACATCATTATTAATATTATTATTATGTTTATGTATTGTTACATACATAAACATAATAATATTTGTTAGTATTTTTATTATTATGTTTATGTATATGTATGTACTTATTTATTGTATTATTATTTTTATATACAGTGCACTAAAGTAAAACAAAAATTGTGAAATCTCATCTGCAAATTAATATAGTGAAAAGATTTTTAAACAAAATCACACAGTAACCTGTTGCATTTAAATCAAACATGGAAGAAAATCTAATTTTGGTGCATAAGCACAAGTAAACACAACGCAAGTGTTAATAAAATAAAGAAGCTGAAAGAAATTGGAATTTGAACCAACCTATTAAGCATCACACCATTAGATATTATCATTTTGAATAATCCATCCATTTTCTAAACTATATATCTTATGTGAAATATTTTTTTAATCAATTAATTTATTTATAATTCATTCAAAACTGAAGTAATGGACTTTGGACATTATATCCTTTTCCTATATTCTGAAATAATTTTATAAACCTTAAAATCCAGTGACCACCCCGACGAAAACAAGACGCATTTGGAGAAGTCAATGTGGGCGACCACTGAAATCCATCAGGTTAATCTACGCAGTAAGCAAATTCACATATTCTCTGACCCTATAAGGGAAGCATTTGGTCTCATGGAAAGGGCAAATTCATGAGTCATTATATGTTTCATTCCCAAATTCAATTTGCCAGAAAGTGCACCTAACGGGTCTCCAAGAAACAAACCATTAGCAACAAAACCAGGACCGAACCATTAATTTCGAGGAGCGTGGCTGTACTATGTGATTAACAATGCTGTGATAATTACTAATTAGAGAGTACTTATCTCAAAGAGGTGGAAGGTGGAACAAAGAATTAAGGTATCAACAAACATCACCTCTGGGTGAGATGACACAGGCTAGATAACATCGCCATAGACTCTTTCAACACCGCATTCACAGACAAAATAACAACAATCGCAAGAACAGCTCATTAAACCAGCAGAAAAATATGATGTTGTCTATAAAATATACTTTTTAAGCTAGCAGTATCTGCAAATATTGTTGTAAATAATCTGATGCATTAACTGGTAAAGGTCTTTGCCTTGAGCTAAACGGTCTAAACAAATCTGAGATTATAGTGCATTTATCATCTTTATATAATTAATCATTATGTATCAATAATTTAAACCGTTAAAGTCGTTTCTGTTTTAATGGCATTGCTGTGATTACATGGCAAATAAGCAATCAAAACGGACAACCTTCACGAGCGTCTGAGGTGGCAAAATGTGTTCAATGAGCTCATAAGTGTGTCACTGGCATGGAGAAGTGATTAGTCACGTAATGATTTTATAATTGGCGAATAAATGAGGCTTGACAAGTCAAAACGAAATGCTAAGTGAGGCGAAGGGGTGCCAACAACTAAAATACTGTGTAATCGCAGTTCAGTTGGACTATTTAAAAATGTAAAATTATAACAACTTAAATGCACCACTGAGAGAAGTAAGCCAAAGTTCCAACAATGTTTGAAAGCTCAGTCATCGTTTAATAGAGCCAAAAAGTCATCTGTGCTCTACCAAAAACAGAATGAAAATCTTCACAGTCATTCTACTCTTTCAAAATGTCTGGATGAAGAATTTAATGGAACCAATAACTGACATAATGAAACTAGTGCCTTTTCCAATTTCCAAAAGTGACATTTTAGCGAATTAAAATTGTCTTAGTGCTATTAAATTGCATTGTCAACTATATGATGTACCAACATGATCTCATGAGAATTGTATGTATTACGTATGTATTTTACGTAAATGCATATAAACAACTTTACAGACTTATAAATTAATCCTTATGAATATTGAAATTGCGGCATTAACATTTTATGTTGCATTGTATTCAGTTGTCATATCAATAGCATTATGTTTTCGATCGCATTATTAAATTAAGTTTACTCATTTACTTAATATGAAATGATAACATTTCATTCTGTTCTGTGTGATTTCTGCTGCCAACTCTTTTCGAAGAATATCATGTTAAACAAGACTACACTTTAAACCCTTAAAATGAATAACATTTCTGCAATTGTTTAATCATTGCTTATCATGTAATATTTACTTTGTTTTCCATGAGACACAAAAGGCGTTTTCTCCAAAATGCTGTTACTGACAATAGAACCATAAAATAGAACACACCAAAAAACGCAACACAAATAATCAATTTTATTAGTGCGCTGTAATCCAAATTTTCAGAATCCATACGACCAGAGGTGGACTTAACCATTAGGCAAAGGTAGGCGACCGCCTTGGGCCCCAAAAGCCAAGGGCCCCCTAAAATGCTTTTTATATGCGAGATGCGCGTTCAGTGCGGATGCACAAGTGGCTGCTGTGGTGTTCATTACCACGACAGCCGTCTGTGCGTCCGCGTTGAACGTGCTTCTTAGCAAAAGTAGGGCGATGTAGAAAATGGGGACGGAATCCCGGAATCTATTCATAAAAACGGAATTTACTGTGTAACGCGGAATGTGACGGAATGAACGGCGCAGACGCGCGTTTCGTTTGCTAGTTTGCTATTTAATCACGCGCAACGCTCGCGGTTGTCGGCTGTAGTAGCTAAATAGTATGTTTGCCATTTAATATTCACATACACTAGTCCATATAGCGGTTTGATTGAAGTGTACTGAATTGCATTTGATTTATTAATTCAATATTTGACGAATTCCGTGACGTTGCTCGTTACACAGTAAACTTCTGTTGTGTAGCATTTTGAATGTACAAAAATGAAAGGGTTTGTTTAATTTTCATTGGAATAAAAGATAGATGAATGTTTTCGCCTTCATTTGATTACCAGAAAAATGAAAATACACAACACAGAATTTCTAAAAAAATAAGTAAATAAAATTTAAATTTCATAGGGCCCTATTATTGTATACAAATTAATAAATTAAGTTGTTTTTATGAATTCAATTAATTAGATATGTTTTTGATTAAACCATTAAAATGGAATACAGAAAAATAAAAATGGAAAGCACAGAATTTGGGCCCTAAGAATGTAATTTTTGTTAAACATTTAATAGGCCTAAATTGCTGTTAAATTAAACAAGTTTCATGATTTTAATTAATTAGACATGTTTTTTGTTAAAATTTAATATAATCATCCAGAAAAATTAAAACGAAAAAGAAAAAAAAGCTGAATCCAGAAAAACGGAAAAAAAGATTTTGGAAAAAATAAAACTTAGGCTAATTTGGGAAAAATAAAACGGATTTCATAGGGCCCTACAAATATCATGCATCTGAAGCTATAATTTTAATATACAGTGCATATTATATAGGGCCTATTTTAATTTTCGCACTCGTTTTTGTGAAAGACCCAAGAAGGACCATGCACAGTCACTTTCCACACAGGCACACTTCATGTTTGGAATTTATTTATAACATGTACATGAAAAATCTAAAAGATTGCCAAAAAGATTGCCAAAAAGATTTCCAAAAGAGAGAAAGAGACTGGTAAACTCCATATGAACTCTAATCCTTATTCTTGTGTCTTGCCTGCCATATACCTGTTTGCCATTTGTTCGACCCTGCCTGTGTTTCTGACCTCTCTGCTGAATAAAGCTTGCATATGGATCCGCACGTCTCACGTCTTGTCAGCCCCGTTACAGGTAGAGCATGCATGCACGTATTTATTTTGTACTGCATAAACGTTTTGTAATTTTTAAATGACAAAATTATAAAAATGTAATACATTATCTGTTAGTTACCTTAACATATATGTGATGGAAAAAAAGCTGTTTAACAATGATTTATTTGTAATTTTACTGTAAAAAAAAAACAACTATTTTTTCCCCCCTTGGAGGAAAAAAAAACTGTAAATTACTGTGTAATTACAGTGAAAAATAATAAAATAAAAAAAAAAAATAATAAAATAACAATCTAAAAAATCTAAAAATTGCAGCTTCAAGAATCTTTACGACAGGTTTTACGGCAGTAAAATCGATTGTTCATTGGCTCTCACCTGCTTTGTCACAGATTGTGACATGCCATGTTTCTTGTGAGGTGTGTTTGAATGAGAAATGCACGCCTTCATGGAGTGAGTGGATCAGTAATAATCTGCATAATATTTTCAGTGATTAACAACTTAAATTCTTCTTTGCACCACACACAAACATATTTTGTTATGTTGTTACTAAAATGGTAATTTCCCTGCGTATTTCAGTCAATTACGTTTTATATATTTTTGTATTCGTTATAAATTTATTGCTGTGATGACTTACTTACTTAGCTACTGCTGAGAGCGGCCTGATGATCTATATGTTAAGTTTGTCTATGGTCTGCTTACTCTTGCTTTGTATCACAGAGACAAATCTCAGGATGACACCTGACAGCTGGATTTGATTCATAGCTTCAAGCATTGAAACAGGAGAATAAACAACTCAATCCATCTTAACTTTGCCCCATCAAACTTTTAACTGCTCTCATTTCTCAAAGTCATGGAAAGCAGAAGCTTTGATTTTGGGATCAATAGCCATGTGAAGCACCAATCGCTGGCGTGTCAATTTTTCCTTGTCAGCTCCTTTAAAAGGCAGACTTTTAAACGGAGTCCCACTAATTGCGCATGACGTCAGCATCAAAAACCTTTCTGGGGTTACAGACACCCTGGTCACACACAAATAAGATCAATATGTCATCAAGCGAGTTGCAACTTAATTGACTGCTTAATTTTGTGAGGGCTGTTTATTCTCTGACAACAAATAAACCCACAAATGCACCTCCGGGGACATCTGTATGTTCATTTACGTGCTACTTGTATCGCCCGATGTCTGAGTGTATAACATTCCCTAGTGCATTGGTTTGCGTGCAACATCCCATTCATTTCTTTGACATGCTCTGTCAACCCTCTCTTCTGATGTCACAAGGCATTGTGGGAGAATTTTTAGCAACAGTTAAAACCACAGAAAAAAAATATCAGTATGATCAATTATTCATGAGACTGTTGCCGTTTTTGATCTTGAATACAGTCCACATATCCACTGTGCAACAACTATGCTGTATAGTCACCTTGTAGTGTAAATTGTGCATGGCTCAATTATAACCTCTGCTTGACATCTAGCCTCGACCGGGGGAAACTTACATACTTGGCATTTACTACAGCCGTATGTTGGCATTTGTTTGCAGTTTGAGGTGATACTTAGAGATGAAAGGTACTGATTTTGCAACACAGCCAAGATAATTATATTTCCATATGAGTGATCATGAGTACAGCATCTGATACATGAAGCTGAGCTGCAAGACATTAGCTGATAACCTCAGGACAGACACAGCAATGTCAACAGAAGAGCCGAGTGCTCGCTAATCACTGATTCTCATCTCATTTGAGTGAGCAAACCTATTTATTTCGGAATATCTGATGCAATGATGTCTCTTTCATAAAATAAATGTTTAAGAACGTTTCTGGTCACCGAAGTGAACCACAAAAATTAATACATAGTACAATACAATACAATATATAGATAATTAAATATAATTATATATCATAAAATATATTATGATATAATGTAATTAAAACACAACTTTGTTTTACACTATTTTTACGGTAATGTTTATGTCTATATGTAAACAATTTATCCACATAAATTGATTAAAATAAATATAAAATAATAATAATAATAATAACTGAGGCATCAGTATTAATATTGGAGATATTTGCCTTCTTTTAGAGTACGTAGTAAAAAGTCATTAAACATACATTTAAAATATTCCATCTTTATGTTGTTTATATATTAATTTGGAGATTCAATGTGAAAATATATTTGTGATCACAAATTTTAATGTTAAGTGTTATTAATTGTTATTAATTACAGAATAATGTGCAATTAATTATTTTGCTGCTAATTTAAAGTAATTGTTTTCTATTTTAATGTTTTAAAGTGCAATTTATTAATTTGAATCAATTTAATGCATCCTTGCAACTATATTACAATATAATAATAATCATTAATAATATTAATCGATTCAATATTTTCAAAAACACTACTGCACATTTAAACAGCTAGAAATTAATTGATCTCTACTGTAGGTGTATACGCGCTCGCACACACACACACAGATGATGTATTTGGAAGAATTACAATACATTTAAATGCTATTATGTTTATGTAAAATAAGGCTGATGTCAAGTACAAAAGCATTTATTGAGAATAATGTTCTGTATAATTTCAATGTCAAAACCTTTTTAAACCAATCAAACTGACTACATTTTGATTTATAGCATCTTGATAGAATACGTTATTATAATTACTAAAGGAAATGTTATACCCATTCAAGTTTAAGAAAAAAAAATATTCTAATGTTCTATTTGCATTAGCAAAAGACACATCAAGGTGAGCGTTCTCTATCTAAAAGAGCTGGTGTATACTCACTTCTTCGGCGAGGTGTCATTCTTCAACCCAGACCATCCAGTAAACAATGCATACTGTAGTCGGCAGCAAACATATAGACAGTCCCGGCTTAGAGGATGTAAAAGGCAATATGTTCCAAAAGCCATCAATGGATAACAATTATTGTGCTCCATTTCCATTATTTGCTGTAGTGTATTGTGTCCTCAAATTTGTCCCGGTAGGAAACGGTTGGATAGTCATTGGAATACAGTGTGAGGAGTGAATGCTCAGGGGAGAAAGTCCAGTAGGGGTCCAGACAAATTATTCCATATTCCTCCCCATAATCGGATGACCTGGCCAGCTCTGGGACGGGTTGAAAACAAGAGAGAGAGAGAGAGAGAGGCCAATGAAAAACAAAACACTCTCAAAACCCAAATGAAGTGCAGATGTCTCAGCTGGCCAATTTCTTTGGAAATACAAACCCGAATAGAGAACAAGTGCATCTGTCACACTACACAGAACTAAGATGAAACATATGTCATATGCACCAGACGGGACCGCCGATACTACATCAGTACCAGTGTAAAAAAAAAAAAAAATAATTGTTTTGTGTCGGACAAAATCCCAGTCTTACTCTTTCATCTCAGGGTGCTTTCTTTTTTCTATAAAAAATTAGTTTTTATAACTGTTTTAAGTTAAAAATTATCATTTACAAAATAAATAAATTACAAAATATATTAATAAATGTATACATATATATATATATATATATATATATATATGTATATATATCATCGTTGACTTCCGGTGTGGAAATGCTGTGCGCGTCTGGCTGCCGCTCCGCACTGGGTTATGTGTTTGTTTGTGATCGTCTGTGTTCGCTACTTTACTACACTCGTTTTTGTTCTGCAAACTGCAAAACTGGATTTACTCTCCCTGCTTGGCTGACAGACTTTTGGCAAACTGGAGTCACTCTACTGCAATGGGCTAGTGTACTTTTGTTGTTGACGCTGGGAACTCCTGGTTGTTGGCCTGCTGCGAGCCCTCTCACCCCTCGATCTATCATCTGCCGGACTGACTGTGAGGTGAGCTAGCTTACTGTGTGGTCGGGTAGCTTTCCTCTCCGTAAGCTTTTATAAATGTTGCGGTGGTTGTGGTCCTGGCTAACGCAATGTTGCTGATAGCCGGATTTCTCACAGCTATCACCAACATGTCAAAGGTTTTGGAACTTGTGTCGAATTTGGTTCTCTTTACTACTTTTGAATTACCTTCCAAAATGGAATTTGGATACCTGTCTAGCGAACTCAGGGCACTGGATGGGCACTCACGCCTCGACTCTGCGACATACAAGCACTGCCGCTCGCTCGGGATCAGCCGACATCCGCGTTACATACATCGGTCAGTCAGAAGGATTTTTAACTTTCAGCAGCCAAAACCTACTGCTATTCCGAGCATCTGGTCTAGTAACAGAGCTTTGGTTAAATCAAAACGTCTACCAAGAGACTGTCATCTATCGCGAATGCTTGTCTATGTAAAAAAAGTCAGAATCAAACGTCAACTTCACCGGCAACATAGGAGTACTGCATAACCACTTTGCCCTGCTTAGCTGTCGCTCCATCTCGGACAAGGGCCCCTATCTAAACGAACTAATTGCGGATACCGACTTGGACATGTTATTTCTTACTGAGACCTGGCAAACACCTGATGATTTCATCCATCTTAATCTGCTTACACCAAATGGATATCAGTACTTGTCTAAGCCGCGTGTATCTAGTAAAGGGGGTGGCCTTGCGGTCATCTGTTGTAACTCCATAACACTCAGTCAGATGGATTTTCATTGTGCTACGACTTTTGAATACATGGTTCTGAAGGTCGGCTCAAATCGTTCCCTCACAATTATTTTGATTTATAGACCACCCAAACAACAAAACGACTTTTTCTCTGAACTCAGTGAACTATTAATGCTTGCTTGTGCAACATCAGCCCAGGTCATCTTACTTGTTGACTTTAAATTCCATGTTGATACACACTGTTTTAATAGTACTCAACTAAAGACTGTTCTGGACTGCTTCGATCTTTATCAGAATGTCAACTTCCCTACTCACACTCATGGTCATACGCTTGACTTAGTCTGTACATCAGGTTTGAACAATATCTCCATTAGTGGTCTGGCTACTCCTATTTCTGATCATAAGCTTATTACTTTTGACTTTACACTAATTTATCCAACCAAATGTACTGACAACATAACCATTTCTTATCATAAGTTCAATGCTATCAATGTTGATACATTTACTGCCTCTATTGATTCATCTGTTATTTCTGATGTTTTCAATTTTACCTGTCCATCCAATATATCTGATTTGTATCACTCTGCTATTGCTGATGTTTTAGACGAGTTTGCTCCAATTAGGACTAGGTCTGTTCCCATGTCCCACTCCTCTCCATTGTTTAACAATGAGCTACGTGCTATGAAAGCAAAAGGCAGGCAACTTGAACACCTTTTTAGGAAAACAGGTTTAACAGTACACTTTCAGGCAATTTCAGATCATGTTAAGCACTATAAAACTGCCTTGAACGCAGCTCACTCTTCCTATATTTCCAAAATTATTAACAAAGCAAACAATAGGCCTAAATCACTTTTTAGCACGGTGAATAGGCTAGTTCTGGCTCCCATGCATAATGCCTTTCAACGAGAATCTGATGATCTATGCTGTTCTTTTTTACACCAATTTTCAGGGCAAGCTGGACGCTTTATGTGGGTCATTTGGTGCAGAACTGACCACTTCCACTTGTGAGGTAGCTCGGTCTATTCAAACGCTCGATAACTTCTCTTTGTCTAATCCCACCTTAATTAGTGAAATAATACTGAAATCCAATTCTCCTTCCTGCCCGGCTGACCCTGCACCAACATTCCTTTTGAAACACTTCACCTCTGTCATTTCTGCTCCAATTTCACATCTTGTAAACATGTCTCTTACCTCTGCCACTGTTCCAGTTTCACTTAAAACTGCTGCTGTTACTCCTATTCTTAAAAAGCCAAATATAGACCCAACTGATTACACTAATTATCGTCCAATCTCCAACCTACCGTTTGTTTCAAAAATCATGGAAAAGGTTGTTGCCGCTCAATTGCAGTCATTTATAGCTCTCAATGAACACTTTGATATATTTCAGTCAGGTTTTCGTTCGCAACATAGTACTGAAACTGCTCTAGTAATGGTTATAAATGACCTCCTCCTTTCTGGTGATTCGGGCAATCTTTCTATACTTCTACTACTCGATCTCAGCTCAGCTTTTGATACTGTCTCTCATAAGCTATTACTCATGCGCCTCTCAGAGATCGGCATCTCAGGAGCTGCGTTATCCTGGTTTTCCTCATATTTGACAGACAGATAATACTACAACACCATACATAACTATAAATCGCCCTCTGTCACTCTTAAACAGAGTGTGCCACAGGGCTCAGTCCTAGGGCCATTATTATTTATCATTTATATTATGCCCCTCGGACAAATTATTCGCTGCCATCGTTTTCAGTACCACTGCTATGCCGATGATATTCAGATATATACTTCTTGCCGACCTGACTCTATTCACCAGACCGCTACTCTATTGTCATGTGTCAATGAATTAAAAGGCGTTCGAAACAACTTTTTGTATGCTTTGGTGGCCGCACCAAAGGGTCCCCGGGCACAAAGCAGAGGATTTCTCGATGGTTAGTTGACGCTATCACACTAGCTTACTCCTCCCTGGGCCTTCAGAGGCGTGGCCTCTTCCTGGGCGTGGAATTCAGATATACACTTCCTGCCGACCTGACTCTATTCACCAGATTGCACCTCTATTGTCATGTGTCAATGAGTTAAAGACCTGGTTTAGCTCCAACTCTCTCAGTTTGAATTTGACTACAACAGATATCTTACTTGTCGGGCCCCCAACTGTAACAAAAAAACATAACAAATGTCCCTAGATTTGACCTTGAAGCCACATCAATTATTCCATCTGCCACAGTTAAAAACTTAGGTATCATTCTTGACACTTCTCTAAACCTAGATGCTTATATTAGTAGGCTCTCCAAAGCTGCATTTTTTCAACTTCGCCGTATTGCCAAACTCTGTTGCTTCATCAGCCCAAAATATGCTGAATTACTAGTACATGCTTTAATCACATCCTGCCTTGATTACTGTAACACTCTTTTTTTCCGGATTACCAGTACGCTCCATCTCTCGATTGCAATATATTCAAAATTCTGAAATTCGAGAAAGCTAACACACTAAACGGTCTGCACATATCACTCCTATTCTATTCAACCTCCACTGGGTACCTGTGTCCTCTCGTATCATTTATAAAATTATTCTGCTTACCTTTAAGTCACTCCATGGTCTTGCACCTACCTATCTCTCTGACCTGCTTTCTCCATATATTGGCGAATCAGTGGTCTGGTGTGACACCTTTCCTCATGTGCAAACAAGTGCGCGCACAACCGTGGATGATTTCATTTTCAGACTCAAGTCGAGTCTGGGGTGTGCGATAGGCTATACAGTATATATTCTGTGATAATATTGTAAGTGTTGTTGTAATTATGTGCGATCTGACATAATCAAGTATATCACCAAATCACACAAACAGAGACAGAGTGCATGCACGTGATTTATTAGTCTATTAAAACTCAAAATTTAAGGTTTACGTTTTCAAAAATAATTTTCGTACTTACAGTAAGTACAATAAATATCACATACTTTAAGACTTTTACTCAAGTAATATTCTGAACGGTGACTTCAACTTCTACCAAAGTCATTTTCTGGTAAGATATCTGTACTTTTACTTGAGTATGGCTTTCAGGTACTTTATACACCACTGCCTTTAAGTCACTCCATGTTCTTGCACCTACCTATCTCGCTGACCTGCTTTCTCCATATATTCCCTCTCGTCCACTTCGATCATCTGGAGATGGACTTCTATGTGTTCTGAGATTTTGCCTATTATCTATGGGGGGTAGATCTTTCTCTGTTACGGCTCCAAAACTTTGGAACACATTGCCCCTGGCTCTTCAGACAATAACCACACTCCACGAATTTAAGTCTAAACTCAAAACCTATATGTTCAACCAATATTATCTGTTATAGTTATCTGTTATAGGTTTGTGTGTGTGTGTGTGTGTGTGTGTGTGATTGTGATTTGATACTGTATTATTACTGTGTTATGCAACTGCAACCGCACATTCTGGACATATATATATATATATACATACTGTAAAATCTTTGAATACTTGCAGAAAATATAATATTAGTGAAATAGAAAACTTAAAGTGTTCTTAAAGAGAGTACATTTTCATTACTACGTTCCTCAACACACTTAAAGGGATGGTTCACCCAAAAATAAAAATGTATCATTCATCATTTACTCACCCTAAAGTTGTTCCAAACTTTTATGAATTTCTTTCTTCTGCCAAACATAGAAGATATTTTGAAAAATACAGTCAACTAAACAGTTGATGGACCCCATTGATAATTACTATGGAAGTCAATGGGGACCAGCAATTCTTTGGTTACGTACATTCTTCAAAATATTTTCTTTGTAATAATGAAAAGTAAAAGTACACAGTCGTGCTCCTTGCATGTTTATTTTTTTTATTATTATTTTTATTTCAATTAAATAAATGTACTTTAATTTCATTTGATAATGTTTTTTTTTTTTTTTTTTTTTTCATTTCGGATATACCTGAAGATGCATTTCTGCGTGAGCATCTTGAACGGGAGCCTGTGAAGGGCCCGGTTCAAGACGCGCAGATCCAAGATAGTTCTCAACCCACCGCCTTTCTTGGGTACAGTGAAGTAAGGACTGTAAAACCCCGTCCTCATATCTGCTGGAGGAACCGGCTCTATCGCGTCCTTCGCCAGCCCTCCTCCGAGGGAGGGAGTGGTGCGTTCACCATATCCCGAGGAGAGATACCGTCCATCTCTGGGTCGCCCGTCTCCGGGCTTCTTGCTCTTTCGCTTACGACCAGGTCTGGCGGGGGCCTGGACGGGCGGGGCGGCTGCCCTGCGACCGGCTCCTCGGCGCAGTTTTGCTGGAGGCTGCTGCGGACGCTGCGCAGGAGCGGGGGCGGCGGCCGGGGGCCGCCCTCGGTGACGAGCGGGCTGAGGCGCTGCCCCCGGCGGCCGTGATGGCTGAGGCGCTGCTACCGGTGGCCATGTGGAGGCAGCAGCTGCACGCCGGGGGCAGGATGTACCTGATGGCCTTAGTCTGCTTTTGGGCGGCGGAGAACTGCTGGGCGAAGTTCTCAGCCGTGTCACCGAAAAGTCTGGTCTGGGACACGGGGGCGTTCAAGAATCGTGTCTTGTCCGTCTCGCGCATGTCGGCCAGACACAGCCAGAGATGGCGCTCCTGGACCACCATAGTGGACATCGCATGACCCAGAGACCGCGCCGTAACCTTC
>NW_015557158.1:22196-22587 GCF_001515605.1 Sinocyclocheilus anshuiensis
GTGAAGGGCCCGGTTCAAGACGCGCAGATCCAAGATAGTTCTCAACCCACCGCCTTTCTTGGGTACAGTGAAGTAAGGACTGTAAAACCCCGTCCTCATATCTGCTGGAGGAACCGGCTCTATCGCGTCCTTCGCCAGTAGGACTGCGATCTCTGCACGCAAGACAGGGGCATCTGCTGCTTTCACTGAAGTAAAGTGGATGCCCCTGAACTTGGGAGGGCGCCGGGCGAACTGAATCGTATAGCCGAGCCTGATGGTTCGAAGGAGCCATCGAGACGGACTGGGTAGCTCTAGCCAGGCTCCCAGACACCGCGCAAGTGGCATCAACAGAACTACAGGCGTACCCGCAGTGGGGCAGCGCGGAAGAACGCAGGGACCCGGCCCGGGCATC
>NW_015557158.1:22710-23084 GCF_001515605.1 Sinocyclocheilus anshuiensis
ATGGAGTGGTGCGTTCACCATATCCCGAGGAGAGATACCGTCCATCTCTGGGTCGCCCGTCTCCGGGCTTCTTGCTCTTTCGCTTACGACCAGGTCTGGCGGGGGCCTGGACGGGCGGGGCGGCTGCCCTGCGACCGGCTCCACGGCGGAGCTTTGCTGGAGGCTGCTGCGGAAGCTGCGAGGGAGCGGGGGCGGCGGCCGGGGGCCGCCCTCGGCGACGAGCGAGCTGAGGCGCTGCTACCGGTGGCCATGTGGAGGCAGCAGCTGCACGCCGGGGGCAGGATGTACCTGATGGCCTTAGTCTGCTTTTGGGCGGCGGAGAACTGCTGGGCGAAGTTCTCAGCCGTGTCACCGAAAAGTCTGGACTGGGACAC
>NW_015557158.1:25032-27920 GCF_001515605.1 Sinocyclocheilus anshuiensis
GGCTTGTTTAGTTTACACTCGAAGTAGATTGGTCTCTCTAAGCGAGATCCCAATTCGTCGGTCATCCGACGTGACGTCGAGAGTGACCGACTGAAAGGGAAGTACAGTTTTAAAATTGTATATGAAATCTATATTTTCCAAAACATGTTTTACTCTAAAACAGCAAGAATCCATAAAGCCATTAATCCAAACGAAATGTGCTCAGTATTTGAGGATGATGTCTCAAAAAAATAAATCAGCTTTTAGTAAGATTTTCTTTCGATGAAATTCGCTTCCCATTGGTTTCCAAATTTTATTTATTTTTTTAATCACGAGGAGTACAAGTGTGACTTGACTAACATACTACATGGAAAGTATTTGATTATAATTTTAAAAACAAGTTAAATTAGGTTGATATAAGTTTTATAATGGTCATGTACAAAAATACATTTCTAAAATCCCACATAACATATGATTTCAGAAGAATAAAAAAATATGTAATTACTCTTTAGGGCTGATGGCTGTCTCTTGCAGGACAGCAGAAGGAGTCATCAAATTTTAAAATCACTCCAATCTCGTTGAACCCTCTTCTCGTCGCTGACCTGTGGGCTTGCTGTGTCTAGGAAACAAAGAAAAATGGCGGTGAGGGATGGGCAGGACTGTGTTAGTGACAGCACAGAGGGCAGCGTGCTGGCGGAGGTGAAGGACATCAGTCTGAAACTGATTTTCACTACTAGAAAACAAGAGTATAATGTGTCACAGAACAGATAAGTAAGAGGTATAATCAGCTGATCATGCACAGCTTGTACAGCACAAGGTCAAAGGTCAAATATACTGCATAATGGTCATTATACAACAGAATTTCCCTCCACAATGCTGCAATTGACCAATCAAGATTAAGTATTCCAGAGAGCTGTTTAATCCTGACTCTTGTGCAGTGGCAAGGGGAAACACATTCTATGCGAATGGTATGAAGCCTTTTGATTTACACTGAGCAAACATCTTTCTGATGTCAAGATCTGACACTACTATAGCTGTTTAACTAATCAGCAAACTGTTTGTTGCACATGAGGAATAAATACAACATACTCTTCCATACACATATTCCTCTGATGTGTTATGTAATATAAAGGCATTTCTTATGACTACATGTTGTTTATCGACAGTGTGTTGGTGGGATGCCATTTTTAGATCAGTAGCTATACAGAAACACAATCCTGTGAAGAAAATTGTTGGCACTTTTCATGAATCCAAAGTTGTTGTTTACTGTATATATTTATATATATATATATATATATATATATATATATATATACAAGAAAGACAAGCAAATTATAATATTATTAACAAAATATCTTTCTTTCTTTTTTTTTTAATCTTTTTATTTTAGTACCCACATTATTGTAAGGAAAAATAATTCCAAAAATAATTTATTGGAAATTGTGTTATTCAATAGCTATAAAACCAACATTTGGTCCCAAAGTAATTAATCCTGCAAACCTCATATATAATTAATGGAAAATAAACCAGCTCATGCATTCATATTTAGTATCATATACTGAAGTTGTCAATTAACATTTTATGAAGGTTAAGTCCCTCATTTCACTGACCATTTGCTGAAAAGAAAATACCCTATTTCAGGTCCTATTCCTAAAAAATGTGCCTGTCTAAGCCATCATGCTCCTTCAGACAATAATATTTCATTCACATCCTGTGCTAACTTACTTGACTAATGATTACTTTTAATTCACTGCTATTAGGTACCTGGGTGACTGACGGGATCAAGAGAATCATGAAAGTTCACCCTTCTGCATCACCAGCTCTTGACTGAATGGACTTTATCGATTTAATGATTTAAGGATGAGGTCCTCTTGAATTCCATGAGCATTCATCTAGAAACTGCAATTACCTGATTGGACCCTTAAATCCAAATTTCACAAAGGAAAAGCTCTTTAAGGAATACCTGGATATGGCCCATTGAATCAGGTGAATAGCTCTATTTCTGGCAATTACAAGAGTCTATATAGATGCACTCGGAGGAGTTGTAAACTGCCCAGGCATTGTTAAAAGCCTACTGTCAAAAGGTTATGTGAATGTGCAATTGCCTGCAAGCAACCTTAAGCATTTTAAATCGCAAAAGTGATTTGCCTTTGGCATTTTAATGACACATTCTTTCTTGTACTTGTTTAACATTTTATTTGTTTTATTTTTTTTTAGCTGTCTTTTACACTAAAAAAAAAAATAAAAATAATAATAATAATAATAATAATAATAATACAAATAAATTGGTGTAGATAGTAACATGTATTTCAAATGCTTGTACTTTCTAGTTATAGTTCACCCACAAATGAACATTTTCTGAAATGTACTCACCCTCAGGCCACCCAAGATCTAGATGAGTTTGTTTCTTCATCAGAACATATTGGAGAAATGTAGCATTACATCACTTTCTCACTAATAAATCCTCTGCAGTGAATGGGTGCCGTCAGAATGAGAGTCCAAACAGCTGATAATAACGTCACAATAATCCACAAGAATTCCACACGACTCCGGTCTATCAGTGAACATTTGTGAATCTAAAAGCTGTGTGTTTATAAGAAACAAATCCATCATTAAGACATTTTTAATATCAAACCGTTGCTTCCAGCTAAATTACAAGTCCATAATCCATAACATTTCTTTCCCAAGTGAAAAAGTTGTCTCATTTGAATCAGAAATATGCACAGATCAAGCACCATTTACAAGTGAAAACAGTCCAAAACTGTTCTAAACAAATATGTTGGTGGATTTTGTTGTGAGAGAACAACAGGGGATTAAGTTTTTTTACGGAGGAAATTGTATTAAGAATTATGAACTTGTATTTTGGACAGAAGCTACAGTTTAAAGTAAAAAAAAAAAAAAAGTCTTGA
>NW_015557158.1:28183-38098 GCF_001515605.1 Sinocyclocheilus anshuiensis
ATATATATATATATATATATATATATATATATATATATATCATTTTTTTTACCTATTTAAAACTTCCAAAAAAAAATGATCAGTGTACATACCTCCTGGTGTGTCTGTGCTTGTACCCTCTTTAGAGGACAGAGAATGCCGTCTCTTGAGCTCAATACAAGTGCTGGGATTGTGCTTTTGTGTGGGGGAGACTATGTCCTCGGAGATCATCTCTGATATCTGCACAGTTGTCTCAGAGTCTGTGACCTTTTAGCTGTCTTTTACACTAAAAAAAAAAATAAAAATAATAATAATAATAATAATAATAATAATACAAATAAATTGGTGTAGATAGTAACATGTATTTCAAATGCTTGTACTTTCTAGTTATAGTTCACCCACAAATGAACATTTTCTGAAATGTACTCACCCTCAGGCCACCCAAGATCTAGATGAGTTTGTTTCTTCATCAGAACATATTGGAGAAATGTAGCATTACATCACTTTCTCACTAATAAATCCTCTGCAGTGAATGGGTGCCGTCAGAATGAGAGTCCAAACAGCTGATAATAACGTCACAATAATCCACAAGAATTCCACACGACTCCGGTCTATCAGTGAACATTTGTGAATCTAAAAGCTGTGTGTTTATAAGAAACAAATCCATCATTAAGACATTTTTAATATCAAACCGTTGCTTCCAGCTAAATTACAAGTCCATAATCCATAACATTTCTTTCCCAAGTGAAAAAGTTGTCTCATTTGAATCAGAAATATGCACAGATCAAGCACCATTTACAAGTGAAAACAGTCCAAAACTGTTCTAAACAAATATGTTGGTGGATTTTGTTGTGAGAGAACAACAGGGGATTAAGTTTTTTTACGGAGGAAATTGTATTAAGAATTATGAACTTGTATTTTGGCCAGAAGCTACAGTTTAAAGTAAAAAAAAAAAAAAGTCTTGATGATCTCTAGTCCAGCTCTTTGGATTCTCATTCTAGCGGCACCCATTCACTGCAGAGGATCCATTGGTGAGCAAGTGACGTAATGCTACATCTCTCCAAATCTGTCCTGATAAAGAAACAAACTCATCTACATCTTGTATGGCCTGGGGTGAGTACATTTTCAGCACATTTTATTTTTGGGTGAACTATTCCTTTAACAATGGAGTAGAAACTATTTTTACTCAGAAACTGCTATTAAATTTCACAAACAATTCTAAAGAAATTATAGTAACAATGAAATTAAATGTGAAATTTTGAAGTGGAAAAACTGAAATCGTATTCTCTTATAAAACATAAACTTCCAAAAAAAAATGATCAGTGTACATACCTCCTGGTGTGTCTGTGCTTGTACCCTCTTTAGAGGACAGAGAATGCCGTCTCTTGAGCTCAATACAAGTGCTGGGATTGTGCTTTTGTGTGGGGGAGACTATGTCCTCGGAGATCATCTCTGATATCTGCACAGTTGTCTCAGAGTCTTTGACCAGCACCATGGCAGTGGAGTCTTTTAAACTAGCGGCGGCCCCTCCTAAACCCGCTCCCGTAGCCTCCTGGCCCTCCACAATTTTGGAGCTGGAGCGTGGGACCTGCCCTGCCGCTTGCCCCCCATTGCTTTGCGAGCGCATATTTATCATAGCGGTTCCCTTTCCGGAATCTGCCCCATTATGGCTGTAGACTTTATACCGAATCATGAGGATGATGATGAAAACAAGGACGGAGGCCACGATGATTCCTCCGATGATGATGATCATGGTGCCGCCCAGGAAATGGCTGTGGAGTGACTGGCACTGGCTGTACTCTGTCTCCATGACGAATGTGACGCAGCCCACCTGCCGTGTGGTGGTCAGCGAGGTCACGCCGTCATCATAGACGGCCAGAACGCACAGGTAGTACTCCCGCCCAGATACGAGGTCTCGCACCAGGAAGTCGTAACTCGTGGAGGGAATCATTCTGCAAGACAGGCAGGGCAGAGTTGAAAGTTATCATGTATTCCAGAGATAATACATGAATATAATTAAGATTACACTTAGCCAGCATGTGCATGTATTATCTATGGCCTCATGATCACTGTAGAGAACTGTATTTAATTATATCATAATTCTGAATATCATGGACATCATGTTCATTCTGATTAATGAATTTAATATATGACATACAACAATGTAATCTCTAGTCATTGGAGAGCTATTTCCCATCATGAAAAAAAAGAACAAGCAAAACTGTACTCTTTGTTATAAGGCTCCATCAACATAACCAATGTCAAAATCAATACACAAGATATTATTGATTTCTTCTGAAATTTACAAAATTAATAAGGTGTGCTGTAAGTGCAATTAAGTCTATGGGTGGTGTCACGCTGCGCTACTGTGAGGAGCTCGGAAACGAGGAGTGGAATTCAAACATACAGGTTTTAATCACATCCAGGAAACAAGGAAAACACACGTAGCAAGGGTAGACATATACAAAACAAGGAACAAAGTCTGACAGGTGGAGTGTTAATATATAAACAGTATAGTAAATGCAATTTGTATTGTTACAGTAGAAAAACATATTTTTAATACAATTTTTATATATTGTTGCATATTATAAAATACTATTTTAAATACATACTTTTTATTTTTTTTAATTGTATGACATTTTTATATTTTCAAAAGAATGTTTTAAAATTTGTATTATTATTATTATTATTATTATTATTATTATTATTAATAATATTATATAAAGGATAATATAAATACGAATATAATCTATGTTTATTTTTCTTATTTTATTTATTGTAGCACCATAAAAAATAAATACAATAAAATATATGTTATAAAGTATATTTTGTATTATTATTATTATTATTATTATTATTATTATGTAAAGGATAAAATTATATCTAGATTTATTTAGCTTATTTTATTTATAGAAGCACTTTTTAGCACAGTTTTATCAGGCATTGCCCTAAGATCCCAATCCATAACTTCTTGTTTAATGTTTACAATTTTATTATTACTAGTGCAATTACTGGGGTAATATGGGAAATACACTATTTTGAGGCATACATTCATCTGATCCGCAGCTTCATCTACTATAATAGATTAAGTAAACGCATGATTATTATGTTGTACTCTACAAGTTTTCAATAACCAAACTATTATATTTAGCATGCAACATTATCCTGGGGTTTGACATGAGGAAGAACTATGGTGCTCATAATACAGAACTCAACACTCATAAGATTCAATTCAGAAAAAGACTAGTCTATGCACACTGATACTGCATATAATAACCTTATATAATAACATTATAGTGACTAAGCATCATACAGACTATACATTAGTTAAAGCAGTGTTAATCTCAGTGCAAATGCAATGATATTAATATAACACATCTATATACACTGCATTTCTATATTTAATGTGCAATGAATGAAAAAGTATATTGAGGGATATTTTAGTATTAAAAGTATAATCGCATGGCAGATTATTTAGGATTGGGTTAGGATTACAATACCATTCGCTAAAAGAGAATAAATATATCGTTTAGTCATGAAACTCTAGATGGTGCAGGCTGATAGGGTTGTTAATGTAACTGATGATATTCAGAGAGTTAAACGACTTGGCACAAGCTGATTGGTTCATGCTGCATATGCAGCCAATGAGCTCACTACCTTGCATTTATATGGCTGGCTAGCATTCGCTAGAGATTCCTGCAGCGCGCTTTCAGAGTTTCTCTGAAACCCTCTACCTTCCCCAGCTCCACCTGTATAGATCTGCTACGGTTTATTTTATATGCTATTTGTGCAGCAGCAGTATGTCTTAAATACTTACGGCACCGTATCACCGTATGCATTGCCAGTAGCAAGTTCCTGTACTTGCTTGCAGCAGCAATAATCTACAACTACAGCAATAACCAACAGCAGCAGCAATTCAGCAGCAGCAGTAGCGTAGCAGATCTATTCTGCCAAGACCAACTACATTAACATTGTCATATCCATCATCATGCTAAAATCTTCTGAGAGTTGTCATGATTAAAATGCTTTTATGAGAGCTTATGCACAATATAGGTATGCTGATTATAAAACATTACTAGTGGGAATCATAAAGTTTATCAATGATGTCCCACTGTGTCCGCCACTGTGCTAGAGGGTACTGGAAATCTACCAGTTAAAAAAAAAAAAAAAGTTTCAGCCTTTAATTCCACAGAGGTCACTGGAAAGTCAGGCTGGAAGATATGTGTTTGCTTCCATACCTCTTTCATTGAAAAAAATATGGTGGTGTTACACATATGGTTCATGCAGTAAAGCAAACCTCATGTTTTTTTTGTTTTTTTTTTCTTCCATGCTGTTATTTTATTTATTTATTTTTCCCTCTGAAACACAAAAGTAAATGTTACAACGTTCCTGCCATAAAAGCTCCAAACAAGCCAAAAAGCATCATAAAATGCTCCATATACACTATATTCCAAGTAATATGATAGCTTAATGACAGAAAAAGACTGAACAATTCAAGTTGTATACCATTCTGTGGTGCTTTTATGGTGTTGGAGATTGACAGACCATGGTCACTATATTCTGCCAGTATTTGGTGTTGCATAGCATTTATCAGTTTTTGTTTCGTGAACAACAAAAAAAAAAAAAACGCAGTGTATCAGTTTGGAAGAACATAAAGTTGAATAAATAACATAATTCTTCATGTTTGGTTGAACTATCACTTTAAAGTCTATGTCAGATTGCATTAAAAATAAATAAAGTGAGAAATATCTACATCGTGTTATAATACAGCAAAGGAGATGGCTGCAACATCTGGTTATTGATTTTAAAGTCATATTTGAAGTGTTCTCATTTGCGTCCTGCCTTCTGTTCATTCATCGAGAAAGGTTTTTTTTTTTCTCTCCACTGAAGATGACATGCGTCAGATCCCTCTGCACCTTAATTCATTTCTCAAACACACTTCACACACGCTTGCTTCATTTGCATGCCGTCTGGGGCCTTTCCTCTCTGTATGATATTAGGGCCACCAGTGAAGTCTCAAGTAATTACAGAGGTATTCCAGGCCATCAAAGACCCTCGAAAAATAGCTTTCAGAAGAAAAGAGCTGCTAATAAAGAAACACAAAGATAATACAATAGAGGACTTTTTGCAGCTGCGGCACAACAAAAATGTTCAAATGAAAAGACCCATAATTTAGTGAACAACTGAGAATCCTTTTCTCTCTGGTGCACACAAATCAAAGCCGGTCTCCATTTTTGCAGTGCGGTTTATTTTTGTCATTTTCGATTCGGTTGAATTCTGAACATGACTTGTCTGGAAATAAAGAAAAACCGGATCAATCGCAGTTTAGCCCTAAATGGCGACTCTAAGTTTGAGTTTTAAAACACACCTTGCTTATGAAGTGCATCTTCTTGCTGATATTTCAACAGAAACACATATTTCAAAATGAGTTATTAAAATAATGCCTTTGAGGGAAACTACATCCTTCCAATCCAACAGCAATAAAACACTGTGGTATATATATATACTGCAATCTAAGTAACACGGCTGCTAAGCTTGCTAACACTGTTACCGCACACCTGCCACAAACCAATCAGTCATTTAATAACTTCAACGAAAAGAAAATATGAGAAAACAATGCTCTCAAAGAGAAATCACACCAATATGCTGTAGGGAAAAAGCTATTTGTTTTATTGGCGAGGTGAAACATTATCATACAAAAATGAACCTTAAGCAAAGTAAAGTCTATAGATGCTAGTAAGGAAGTGCCTTGTTTGTCATGAGCTTACAGACAAATGATGCACAAAATACAACTTATTTATAAGCACACTGCTTTTTATAGATAAAAATTGAACAAAATGTGCTGTATCTATGTTTTTCAATGCAGCCTTTTGCAGGATACACTTTATGAGGCAATATAAAATAATGAAGTGAACATGTGAAATCACAACACAGATGGTGGCCTTGGTGATGATCTTTAGGGTTGGTTATCAATACAGATTTCTCAATTTGTTTTCAATTCTGGTTAATTTGAGAACATTTCAGTTACAATATGAATTTAGTTTTCTTTCTCTGCTAAAGCTGTAAATTAAACAGGGCAGTGTTTCAAATGGATTCAAACTGGTAACTTATCTTTTAAAGAGTCATTTGTATCAGGAATCTGGCTAGTACAGGTAACTTTTTGATTCATTACAAAAAAAAAAACTGGCTCATATGAATCATTTATTTGGGAATCAGGCTACTCTGGTCGTGCTGCATGTTTTGCTTCACTAAAAGAACCACCTCATAAGAGTCATTTGCTTGTGAATCAGACTACATACACTGGTTGTGCTCTGTGTTTTTGATTCACTAAAGGAACCATTTCATGAGAGTAATATGTTTGTGAATCAGCCTACACAATGTTGGTCGTGCTGCATGTTTTTGATTCATAAAAAAAAATAAAAAATGACTCACAAGAGTCGTTTGTTTCAGAATTTGGGCTAACTGATTCACTAACTGACTCAAATACAAATATTTGTTTGTGAATCAGACTACATCACACTGTTTGTGATGTATGCTTCTGTTACATAAAAAAAATACAAATAAATGACTCTTTAGGAATTGAGCTATTCTGATCACACTATGTTTCTGATTCACCAAAAACAATCTAATTAATTTGCTTCATGATTTGGGTTACTCTGGTTGCACTGTATGTTTTTGAAAATAAATAAATAAAAATAATAAATAAATAAATAAATAAATAAAAATAAAAACTCATAAGAGTCTTTGTTTGTAAATCAGACTATCGTCACACTGTATGTTTTTCATTCACTAAAAACATTTGACTGAAATAAATTATTTGATTGTGAATCAGACTACATCACAATTGTATACATTTGTGTTTGTATCACATTTTTATTCAATAAAAAGAATCAGCTACTAAGACTCATTTGTCTCAGGATTTGGGCTATGTTTTGATTCATTAAAGTGACATTTTATGATTTTAGACTATGGTTTTATACAGTATATGCCAATATGTTTTCTAGTACTCAACCAACTGGAAAATAATATTTTTGACATTTCAGGTCTGTTTCAAGGGTTTCTAGGAATTTCAGCATGAATTCTGCGCCATATTTATAACCTACATGGGAGTAGAGAATACTTCCTAGTGAGTCATCACACAGAATGCTTATATATTTGTTGAGTGCCGTGGGTATCCAAAAAAAGACACGGTCTTAGTCTCCTCTAGAGACTAAATAAAAAAAATTAAAAAACTGCCACATGCACATACACCAAGATCTCATGCCGCCCCATGTTCTAGCGTAAAATCCCATCTGTGCTCTTGAACGGTGTAGCACAACAATCACACCCGCTCTACAGTAATGGTAGTGACCCAAAAACTTGACAACATTGCACACATTGCAGATTTTCCTGCACGGAAGCAGTTTTGCCATACGTTAACATCCACTAAGCTTATTTATTGGTAAAATTATCAGCGCTGTAGTCTCCTGCGTACCTGACCAGTTTGTTAACAAGCTTGTGCTGGGGGAGCATCGCTGAGCTCGATCTTTCTGTATGTGCGAGCAGAATCCTGCCACAGCAAGGTTTTGGCAGGTTATGATCTCAATGCTGCTCAGTTTCAGGGACCAATTTATTACACCAATTTATCTCATATCAGGCTAGGGCTAAAAGCACGCCTGTTAACTAGCTGCTGAAAAGCTATTTGTTACAAAATGTCTCTTAAAATCAAGCTCTCAGATGCCTGGTCAAAACACACCAATGAAACTGTAGCCTTTTAAGCTACAAGCTAGTCATAAAAGTAATTAAATAGTCAAGCTAATATTTTGAAATGCATTTAGCTTATACTACATGCCACTATTGATAACTATTAAAAGCTATCAAACTATTTTATTTAAAATACCAAATGCATAAATCTTAAATTGGTTGTTGTTGTTCTTAAAATTAAACAGAAAAAATGACACTAAATAAATATATATTGTATACATCTAAATTAAAAACAGTAATGATTCAATTTAAATATTTGTGACATTTAATTTAACGTTGCTATAAAAAGATCTAAAATGCCACATTAAATTATACAGGACAGTGTTCCGATTCAAACTCATAAGAGTCATTTGTTTTGGGAATCAGGCTGCATTGGTGACATTGGTGGTGCATGTTTTAATTCACTAAAAAGGCATGCCTCAAAAGAGTAATTTGTTTGCAATTCAGACAACACCACATTGGTCTCGCTGTACGTTTTCGATTCACTAAAAATAAACTGACTCGCCCGAATTATTTTTTTTTGGAAATCTGACTACTGTGGTCATCAATGCTACCTGTTTTAATTCACTAAAAATCAATGACTTATATGAGTCACTTGTTCGTGAATCACAGTGCACCACATGGGCAGTGCTGTATGGTTTTGACTCACTAAAAAGAACCGACTCACAAGAAACATTTCTTTAAGGAACTGGGATACTTGGGTCACGCTGCACGTTTATGATTCACACACACACACACACACACACACACACACACACACATGTTAGTCAACTTACAAGAGTCATTGTTTCGGCAATCAGGCTACTCTGGTCTTATTCTACTGATTGATTCACTAAACACACCCGATCATTTGTTTCAGGAATTGGCCTACACTGGTAAATCTATATGTTTGACATTAATTCAAAGATAACTATTACACTATGGTTTTATACAGAATAAACCAATGTGTGTGCGTGTTAACATTATCTTTTACATTTACATAAACCTACATAATCCTTTTCTGCTTGAATGCTTCCATAGATCAGCAGGTCTGCTTATGCAGTAAAAATCAGGGGTAATGTACAGTAGGTCTTGATCTAAATGCATTCATTAAAATGGACTTGGTAAAACAGGAACCTTATTAACACTGTTTGTAATTGTAACAAGCATTGTTTAGCAATATGTTAAAGAGAAAGATTATAGACTGCTGAACTAAGATATGTTTCAATGTGACTGGTGGATTGATTAAAGTGTCCGCTTGTCCTTTAAGTCCGACTTAAATGTCACAGGTTACGGTGAATAGTACATACATCCACACAATATCCAATATAATACATCCACATTTAATGAGGCCTTTGTCCTGGAGGTGGAGGCTGAAGGTCAAGTTCACCCTCGAGAGCAAATCTGTTATTACGGCTATTATTTATGTAACCTTTATTACAAGAAAGTTAACCAGCATTAAACTACTACTGTAGATTATTTGCACAATCTTAGAAAGGCCACATTGCCAACAACATCAGTCTAGAACAATACCTGAACAGCTATAGTATTTGACTACTGTTTAACAATAAGAAATAAAACAAATAATATAATTACATCCAAAGCCTTTATTTTTTCCCAATACTTTACTTTACAAACATTGATGTGTCATTATTTGCTATTAACTTGATAAAATTAATTACAAAATATAGTGATTAATTAACGAAACAGGCCTAGTTATTACATTTTGATGAAAGTAAGCAGGTAGACAGCTTGTTATACTATGTCTACTCAATATAGTGATCATCCAAATGAACACAGAGACCTCAAGACTTGGTACACAATACACAGTGACGGTAACAATCAGTGGATAGTGTTTGATGAATGGGTCATTTTGAGTAAAATTAACTCCAGATATCACAAAGCAGCAAGTTATTAATCCTAACAACAAAAGCAACCTTAAAACAATGTAAATATAATTTGAAAACAGTGAACATTTTAACCATATTAATTATTCATGCCCCAGTGCATGATGGAACAACGGGATCATAACTTTGATATTTACTTAAAGAATCCTTGTAAACATAAACAATTCCAAGTAAAATGTACTTATAAGTTCAAACTTTAATTTCTACAAGCTTAAATTGAGTACTAATATAGAATTTACTTTTTTAATGTAGAAATTACATTTGTTTTTCCATTTTTCCATTTTCCTGTTATATACATATATATATA
>NW_015557158.1:38120-42842 GCF_001515605.1 Sinocyclocheilus anshuiensis
ATTCCTTGTTCCCAGAAGAGAGCCAAGGAGAGCGTGAGCCTCAGGCAACTCAGATGTTCTTATCTCCTTTCCCAGCTCCTCCTGTATAGAGCAGGTCTGTTTCCAGTTCGCATGCGGCATGGAGAGTCACAATGCATTTGCAAGTCTCACATTCCAAGAAAATCCCTTGGAGCCGAATGATGTACAAATACGACTTTAAAAAGATGAAGACATCCAGATAGCTGCTAGGTAATGAATTCTCCAGGCTTCACCCCATTTCATGATACTTCATTACCATTGGCTCCTATTTGAATTGCATGATATTAATTGTATGCAGTTGCAGAACAGCTTCCTCATTACAAACGCATGCTAATGTCGAGCCGCTGTCCTTCGTCCCTAATGCACATTACACAAGGCAAGGCTCTGTGTGTCTGCGTCTACCTTATGCATTGTGCCAAGGCCTGCATTATTGATGTGTGGTGAGATTCTAAAGAGCTTTCCAGAGGTTAGCTGCTGAGCAGCAAATACAACCCCTGTTTCCAAGCCCTCAATGTACCTCTTCTTCTACACTGGGACACCATGCATAACCGGGCGCTGAAAGCTGAAAGCGGGCCTAAAATATTCATGTATTTCTCATTCATAAGCTGACCTCGGAGGTATACCTAGCAAACATGATTTCAGTAATAGAGGTCTATGCTTTGGGTTTGAGGTCCCTTGAATATTGATCCTTGTGCTTTAAAAGACGTCTCTTAATCAGAATAGCCTGAGAAATGGGCTAACCTGAAAAGTGTAGCTCCTGTTACCTACTTTTGTTAAAAAGAAGTGTGCTTAACTGTATTTTGAATGTGCATTTGTAGTTTACTTTAAATCTTAAAAGTACATTAAAATAATAATAACATATACTTGCAAACAATATAATATTAATGAGATTAAAAGCCACTTAAGATGACTGTAAATTAACTTTATGAATGAACATGCATGGTTTAAAGATAAATCATTAAAGTTAAAATGCTTTAATGATGGATTTGTTTCTTACAAACATGCAGCTTTTCACCTCACAAGATGTTAATTGATGAACTGGATTTGTGTGGATTAATGTGATGTTTTTATCAGCTGTTTGGACTCTCATTCTGACGGCACCCATTCACTGCAGAGGATCCATTAATGAGCAAGTGATGTAATGCTCCATTTCTTCAAATCTATTCAGATAAATAAACAAACTCATCTACATCTTGGATGGCCTCGGGATCATAACTTTGATATTTACTTAAAGAATCCTTGTAAACATAACAAACAATTCCAAGTAAAATATACTTATAAATTAAAAATGTTAATGTCTACAAGCTTAAATTGAGTACTAATATAGAATTTACTTTTTTAATGTAGAAATTACATTTGTTTTTCCATTTTTCCATTTTCCTGTTATATACAATGATTTCAGTAATAGAGGTCTATGCTTTGGGTTTGAGGTCCCTTGAATATTGATCCTTGTGCTTTAAAAGACGTCTCTTAATCAGAATAGCCTGAGAAATGGGCTAACCTGAAAAGTGTAGCTCCTGTTACCTACTTTTGTTAAAAAGAAGTGTGCTTAACTGTATTTTGAATGTGCATTTGTAGTTTACTTTAAATCTTAAAAGTACATTAAAATAATAATAACATATACTTGCAAACAATATAATATTAATGAGATTAAAAGCCACTTAAGATGACTGTAAATTAACTTTATGAATGAACATGCATGGTTTAAAGATAAATCATTAAAGTTAAAATGCTTTAATGATGGATTTGTTTCTTACAAACATGCAGCTTTTCACCTCACAAGATGTTAATTGATGAACTGGATTTGTGTGGATTAATGTGATGTTTTTATCAGCTGTTTGGACTCTCATTCTGACGGCACCCATTCACTGCAGAGGATCCATTAATGAGCAAGTGATGTAATGCTCCATTTCTTCAAATCTATTCAGATAAATAAACAAACTCATCTACATCTTGGATGGCCTGGGTGAGTTCATTTTCAGCAAACCTTCATTTTTTGGGTGAACTATTCCTTTAACTATGCATTTTTTTAAATAATATATAATTTCTGTAATAAGTACTCTTTTTAAAAGTATGCTAAAGTCTACTTCTTTTTCACAAGGGTACAAACCCAAGGCCTGCAAACATTTACTCTGAGAAAAAGTGATTGTTGGTGGGAATGTAAAGCCTTGTTAATAATTGATGCAATGCATTTCCACTTTGCTCGGACACTCCTTTGCTTGTAAAAAGACACCGCTACTGTTGAAAGAATGGCTTGTGTTGGTTTTAGCAGGAAGCTGAATGGCCGCACAGTGAACTCTGAAATGTCTGGAGCATGTGTACGCAAATCCATGCATAAACACAAGCAAACACTGACTGTCAGAATTGACAGAATTCTCATTTACAGTCATGTAAGTTGTTACTGAGATTCTGCCTGAACTCAACCTTCCAATTAAATATGGATTATAATGTTGGATGTTCTTGAATTAGAGGGTTTACAGGTTGAATTTACTTAGAAAACATGCAGTTATACGTGGAATTATTCCCACATGTTTTCCCATGCTTAGTCTACACAATTTTCATACTGGGATCTGGGGATATAAAAATATTTTACAAAATTATTTTTTAGAGCTGTGAAAGTTCACATGTGCATTTACAGGAAAAGTTCACCCAAAAAAGAAAATACACTCATTATTTACTCAATCTCATTTAATTCTCATTTAATATTTTCTTTCACACAAAAGAAGATATGTTGAAGAAAATCGGGGTTCAAACAACACTGGAACCCACTGACAAATAAAACACTAAGACATGTTTCAAAATAATGTATTTTCAGCTTTGGGCTATTCCTTAAATATATCAATGAAATGCATTTAAATTGTATATCTATCTATCTATCTATCTATCTATCTATCTATGTTATTACAATATACAATACACACTTTTGCAAAACAGACACACATTTGGCAATCATTTTGACAGCAATCATTTTGCATAATATTTTTGCAATATATAATAAATATTTTCTAGAAAAAAATATGTATTTATAATATGGCTTTAGTACAAACAATAAATAAATAAATGTTAATTCTTTAATTTTGGATGCAATTATTTAACTGTGCTGTCTTAACAATATCACACATGATATTTCCCACACAGTATACATTAGCACCTATGGCACTCTGCCATTACGGCCGAATCACAGCCATTCTGATATAGAGCAGCTACAAGTGTGATATTGCATTTATGCAGTTAGACGGCACAAGTTTGTAAATAAGAAACAACCATGGAGTGTCTTTAGAAAAAAAAAAAAAAGTATGCATATCTACTTCCTTTCGCCACGGAGTTGACAGTATAACAGCTGAGCCCAAACCTGTTAATAATTCGAAAATGTCACTTTTTAACTAGTTAATGGTTTTAGACAGGTTATATCGGTGATGTTGTCATATTCATTCTACAAAGGATTGTACGTAGTTAAATGCCTCTGCCAAGATCCATGAAACAGTTTATCTGATCATCTTGTAGGAGCATTTAGAAAATTAAACAGACAGTTAAACAGACTCAAGCACAAATGTGACAGTTCAGTTTTGAGACTCGCCAGATTAATACAGCAGATTTCAGCACGTCTCATTTTCTTGGCCCACTCGTTGATGACATCTTGGGTCTGTCGACTCTCATTTCACCATGCTTTATTAGGCCCAGCTCACTTTACAGCACATTAGCCCAGAGATGGGCCAAACTCACACCAGCGTGGGCAGAGCCCAGAGGATCGTGGGCCATGTGAGGACACAATTGACATTCCTCACAGGAAAGCATTGACATGTTCCCGCATCTTGACATGCATACTGACTGGCACGCCTAAATGCAATTTCAGCTGCATTCTCATGTCAATATAGAGATTATATGTGACTGAATGTAATCATTCTCCAATCAGGCATCTCTCTGAGCACAGGCTGCCTTTACACCTTCATTTGCGGTGATTATTTGACTCCGAGGCGACTGTCAGACCAGACTGATGTCACACAAGCCACTGTTTACCTGCAGGAAACAAGCAGTCTTCATTTTACCTAAGTAGTTGATATTATTCAGATGACTGGAAAGGAAGAACAATTTAACACTTCTATTCACTTAGGAAAGCTATAGTGTCGCGGTTTGCCACAAATAGAGATGTAATATGCCACTGAATGAAAATAACGTCTTGTATTTTAAATATAACTGAGATTTTATGTTTATATGCAAACAATTAAGCATTTAGGGAGATAAATTGGTCTCATTTGTGTGTTTAAATCTTCATTAAGTTACTGTACTAAGTCATTCTGTGGTAACGCCTCTTATAAAGGTTATAATGACACTAGTCAATTTAATTTCAGTCTAAAGCTGCTAAATATCGGCGCACAGTGCAATACTGTATAAATATGACATTTTGATGAAAAATATAAAAGCAGATCAACTATATTTTATAACATAGCTGAGTTGTAGTGTGCATAACCTTTCAGTGTTACTGTAGATGTAGCCTATGTTTTCATACAGTATGTGTGTGTGTACAGATAGATAGATGTATAGATATATATATATATAGATAGATAGATAGATAGATAGATAGATGATGTCACGTCAAGTCTGATGTATATCTATCTATTTATCTATCTATCTATATATACTGTATATATATATATATATATATATATATATATACAATATTTTTATATTTAATATATTATATGA
>NW_015557158.1:42905-44704 GCF_001515605.1 Sinocyclocheilus anshuiensis
TGTACAGATAGATAGATGTATAGATATATATATATATAGATAGATAGATAGATAGATAGATAGATGATGTCACGTCAAGTCTGATGTATATCTATCTATTTATCTATCTATCTATATATAGTATATATATATATATATATATATATATATATATAAAATACAAAACAATTCTTTCATCTAATCTGATTGGCTGAGAGGTCTTTCCAACCATGAGATATTCATCCGATAGTGTCATGGTGGACACTGAAATCCACTATAATTTTATAAACAATCGTGTTTATGTGTCACGGAATATAGTTTTAAGAGTTTTTTTTTTTATTATTATTATTTTTCTTTTTAGGAATGTACTTGTTTAGACTATAAATATGTGGTTTGTTAATAAAGATAACGTCTATTTGAAAATTTTCTTCGATGTTTTCGGAGATGCGAGCTCCAGGGCGTCAGTGGCCATTCAGTGCTTATGAACCCGCCGAGAGCAGCCTCACCTCGGCCAGATCTTCTGAAATTTGCCACTGGCTCTGATGTCACTATAGTGGTTAAACATGTGCTATAATTTGTTTTGAGTAAATCTAATGGGCAATCTTTCATCTCATTAATCTGTTTTTTGTTCCAGAGTAAATCGTTTGGCTGATCTGATGATCTGTCTCATCACGTTATATTTTATATAACTTTAATGCTGTATGTCAGAGCGCTGCCTTTGTACTTTTGACTGAATTGCTTAGCAATGATGTCTGTTGTTATTTATTGAATACTATTATTCAATGAATAATATTTATATAAATAATAGTAGTATTTAATAATTGTATTATTTGGTCTTGGGAAGATGGCGACAAGAGACATGTTTTTCTGAGTGAGTCAGCAGTAAAGACTTTTGTGCTGAAAGAGACTGAAACAGGGCTGTAAACAAGGAAGTTATTTTTACTTTAAACAACAGCTTGTAAGACGCCGCCAACAAATGCACTGAGCAGCGCTGTCAGTGGAAATCACCCTTAACAGATGAAAGGACAGTACGACAAATATATCACTTTCCTCAGCTGACTTTCAAATATATATATTTTTTGTGAATATGAGATTGAGCTGAAGAATGAATGCTGTATCAGATGCAGGTAATCACACTCGCTCACAGTCCGTCTGTCTCTCATAATACTCTAATACAGTGAGCTTTTAATGCAGTAATACAATAAGCTTTCAATGAAGCAACTCAACATTCCTTAAATAATCATATTTGTACCGGTGTCATGCAAGATGCTATACCAGAGACCTTCGTATACCACCTATATATCTTCTTCTAGATATATCTTAAACTTTATTGATTTGTTCTTTAAAGTTTATATTTCTTTCCTTATATTGTCTATAAATAAAAAAGTAATTTAAAAATAAATGAGTAATATAAAAAACAAGTTACTATAGCAGTAATTCTGCATCATGTTATATCATATTAAGTTAATAGAGTAGAAACATGTTTATTATCTTTTTTTTTATATAATTTCCAAACATATACATTATAAGTAAAAAGTAATAACAAATTGAATAAGTGACAAAATTACATACATAGGTTAGATAGATAAATTAATAATAATAATAATAATAAAAATAAAATTAATATGCATACATAGTTTGTTTCATTTTATCGTGTACGAGTAAAAATATAAAAGTAATAAAAATTATTTTATAATATATATTAATTACATATTACATCAAATAAGTGTAATATACAACAGTCCTTTACACACACACACACACACACACACACATACACACACACATACATAACGACACAAAATTTCATACATGACTAT
>NW_015557158.1:44829-47794 GCF_001515605.1 Sinocyclocheilus anshuiensis
TATAATAAACATAATATAAAGAAGAAATAAATGTGCAGTTATATACTGAATATGTACATGTATTGATGTAAATCATATACATTTTATATCTTCAAATGTAACTTCATTCCAACATTACCCAGAATGCAAACAAAACCTCACCAGAGGGCTAAGCTTCCAACTGAGGTTTCCTCTTATTTCATAAAACATATTTAAATACAACCTAACCACCTTAATTGGATATTAGCAGTTCATATTTTCTGTATTTCATGTCTCAGCACCTGAATCTAATAGGTCTCCATTTTATCAGCCATGGACATTTGAGCGGGTCATAACTATAAGAAACACAAAATTGGAAAATATACCAGAAGCAACAGAACCAGAAAGCTCTGAGAACACGGGGAGCCACACCGCAGCATCTCATATTTCTGTGGAAATGCTGTGGGCGATCAGGCCACGCTGGGAAAGATGCTTCCCCGCAATTAAGTCGGTACATGCTTAAACTGTCCTGCTGACTCCTCGCTGCATTTCTGAATGCTATCTCGAGCTCAGCCAGAGGAGGAAACCGTTTGCGGTAACTGCCTGACAGACAGGAGGGGAGGAGGATTGAATTGTGTTTCACAAAGTTGGCTTCCAAACAGCTTCCAATGCCAGTGTTATGGATAGATAGGGCTTTTTGTAGCAAAGCTGCTGTCCGACAATAAACTCGTTAAGTTTCACAATATGGCTTTTCAACTGGCAGACCTTGTGTAGGCCTCAGGTGGGCAGTGCAGGATGCTTCACCGCTTTATAGTCATATCTGTCCTGGCTGGCTCGCTCTGTGTTTATTAAGGGGCAGTTGTGGCCTAATGGATAGAGAGTTGGACTTGTAATCTGAAGGTTGTGGTTTCGAGTCTCAGGTCCAGCAGGGACTGTAGGTGGGGGGAGTGAATAACCAGCGCTCTCTCCACCTTCAAAACCACGACTGAGGTGAGACACTTGAGCAAGGCACCAAATCCCCAAATGCTCCGGTGTGTGTGTGTGTGTGTTCACTACTGTATGTGTGCACTTGGATGTGTTAAATGCAGAGCATGGGTATGGACCACAGGTCACTTCACTTTCTTTCACAGCAATAGCTATAATTTTACACAGAATAGTGAAAATAAATGGCCTATTGGTTTCAGGTCAAGATCAAATGCTCAACAAACTAGGCTCATTCGCAAACTGTCTGGATAATCCATCAGTTCCTGTCCGAAAGAAGATTCCCAGTCACCTTGAATATTTCTATGTGAATGTCGTCAAAAGAAACCCGCTCTCTCTTCCTCTTCTTCAGAAGGTTGAAGGCTTTTCTTTCACCACATCTTCATAAAAAAAAAGAAGTGGAGAAGATTTGCTGGCCAAAGTTGCACAATAATCAAAATGCTGAGATAAAAAAAGAAAAAAATATATAGAGAGAGAGAGAGAGAGCAGAGAGCAAAAGGCTGGTTCAACAGAAGAGCGTGGCCTCATAAATCTCTTCTCTTTCCTTCTTAGGATCGATTGATTTGATAAATGGGGAAAAATATGGTGGTGCTAATCACTTCTTCAAATCTGCCTGGTTTAACTGTAAGCACAGGGACTTTAAGTAGCTCTAGGAGGACATGGTCTGGCTCAGAAAATGCCTTTATTGCATTAAAGTGAAACCTCAGTCACACATGCTAGCTAAAGGGCTTTGGTGTTTAGCTTAACCCTCTAAGCACCAAAGTCACAAAATTGCGACAAGACGTCATACTTAATAAAATAGACTGTAGTTCCTAATATGGTGTAATATCTCATTTATATTCCCTACCACTAGATGGCAGACATGTAGTACTTCGATTCTAGACCAAAATTACGTCACGTTCCTATTCAAAGTGTTCGAGGAAATAGCAGAGCAAGTGATGCGGAAGCAGTTCAGCTCATAGCGTGCGAGTAAAGTATGAGATTTGTGAGAGAAAATCGCCAAATGGCTAATAAAAAGTTGTACCGTGAGGATGTGTTGCAAATGTTATTCGCCGATTTTGACTCTGAAGGGGAATATTTGCCTTTTGGAAATGACGATCCGTTGTCTAATAATCGCGCTTCTCCCGGTACATCTTTGCAGCGCAATGGTGCCGCCGTGCAAGGCGAGAGTGTTCACGAAGCACAAACAAGTGATCATTTCGACCCTTTGCCCAACGGGGATGGGGGTGGCAGGGGAGAACATGGTCGTAGTGTCCATAGGAGAGCTGTTGCTAGAGGTAGAGGCAGCAGGGGTAGGAGAAATAGAGCTGGAAGTAGCACTAGCTGCCCCAAAGAGGTGGGAGTGGCCGCGGTACACGGTGCAGTCAGTGTGGGGTAGGTCTGTGTGCTGTGCCATGCAATGAGAGGTACCATACTCTCAAGAACTATAAACTGTGTCACCTAGATACCTGATTGGGCAGATAGCTGGTCAACTGATCAAAAAATAGGCACATGCATTTTACTATGGAAAACTAATATAGTAATAATTTACTACTTTATCCTGTTTTACTGGATATTTGATTTCCTAATTTCCTGATCATTTGGAATGAGGATAAAAAGTAAAAAAAAAACATGCAAATAAGTTCAAACATCCATTCAATTCTGTTATTTCCTGAATATTACTGATGAACTGATCAAAAAGTAGGCTACTGTTCACATGCGTTTTAGCAGCGCAATGGTGCCGCCGTGCAAGGCGAGAGTGTTCACAAAGCACAAACAAGTGATCATTTCGACCATTTGCCCAACGGGGATGGGGGTGGTAGCGGTAGATGTGGTCGTTGTGTCCATAGGAGAGCTGTTGCTAGAGGTAGAGGCAGCAGGGGAAGGAGAAATAGGGCTGGAAGTAGCACTAAAACTAATATAGTAATAATTTACTACTTTATCCTGTTTTACTGGATATTTGATTTCCTAATTTCCTGATCATTTGGAATGAGGATAAAAAGACAAAAAAACATGCAAATAAGTTCAAACATCCATTCACCACCAT
>NW_015557158.1:48095-52494 GCF_001515605.1 Sinocyclocheilus anshuiensis
AACATTTTTCTAATTTACAGTAGATCTCTATCTTTAAGCTCTTTCAAGCCACAAGCTTTTGAAATCTTGATGTCAAAATCCAACATTTTTCCAAAAATCCCTGGTGCCTAAAAGGTTAAGGGAGGGGGTGTGCTTACTTTACAACCGATGCATTTTGGCCTACATAGTGTTCTTTTGATCGCTGAACTGCACTATGAATTTATACACTTTGATATCGAGACCCCGTGACACAACCATGTTTATTTATGAAAAATTGTGTCTGAAATGGAGCACTCGAGCAAATTTGTTTACCCCCCATATTCTGTTAAAATTCACTTTATGATTTTTGTTTGAGGACCCGGAACCCAATTAATGGTTATTTTGAAACTGACCTGTTATTTTGTCTTCAAATTCATTTTAGATGTTCATCTGACCTAGTAAAAAAAATAAATAAATACAAATAAATAAATAAATAAATATAATCCTTCTCTTTCATAACAATGATTCCAATTTATTTTATTTTGCTAGATTAGCATCTTTTCTTTAAGGCTACCTGTTGTCTGCTGTCATTACAATCACTATCTAGGCCAAGGAGAGCTGTTTTATCTGCAGGGCTGTGGCACGTCATTTTAATTAAAGCGTGTAGTCTCACTCCAGGAGAGGGAGGGGAGCCATAGTGACGTCCATAATTAAAAATTGATCTGGGGCACAGCAGGAATTATGAAATCCTGGGAGGAAAGAAGGAGGCAAGAGTTTTGACATTTTGACAGGCTGCAGTTTTGGGTGCTATATAAGGGTATGGATTCCATATCCAGTAAAAATAAATGTTTATTTGTATTATTTTTTTTTTTTTTACTCTCACTTTTGATCAATTTCATGCACCCTTGCTGAATTTCTTTCCAGAAAAAAAAAAAAATGATTTACATAAATAAATTAAACTAACTAAATAACATTGTTTTAAAAGAAGTTTAAACCAAAGACACCCCTAAATTATCTCAACTCTCTAATACATTCGGGACCAGAAATTATAACGAAACTACTCTAATGACATATGTCTAATGATGATAGTCATAGTCAGTGATAATCTAATGATTTATTACAATGTTACTACATTTTATTTATGATTATGATTATGAATATATCAGGAACATTCCGTTTGTTCGACAATCTGCCTCATTCATGAAACTTATAGAAATATGTATGCAAATTTGGAGGAAACATTTCCGAAAACTCTCCAACAGATTAATAAACACGTCATAAACCTCAGATTTGATAGTTAAACATGTGGCTCTGCTGTTCTATGAATGAATGAATAAATACATGCATACAATAATGTGTACACTTTTAATTGCTACAGTAAGCTAGTAACACTACCTTCAACAATTACAACAGCATAACTGCATTACTAGATCACTGACAAGTTACTAATCTTGTATGCACAAATACAGTATTTGGATGGGGATTTGTAAACCAATAGTAATCTAGATTACAGCCTTTAATCTACCCAGATAATGGCCTTTCGTCACAACCAGGCAGTGGTTTCACACTTCCTTAGCGGCATGCAGAGAGTTTGACATGTGAAACTGAAGAAATGGTGCAGATAATGCAGACGTCATGCTCTTTACCACTGCAGGCCAGAGATGCCCTTGCTGGGAGTCGTTTAATCAGCTCATCAGTCATTCATGATGAATGAAACATTAGCCCTTCTCCGCTTCCCAGTTCACACATTAACCATCTGGTAATCAGGACTGATTGGGCACAACTACTCTTAAGTTCATCCAGGGAAACATGACCGCAATGTACGTTCCTCCTGAACGTACTCTTCCAGCACAGCCGTCATCAGTCATTATCAGTATGTGGGCTGTGTTTGTTTGCATGTGCAATCTGGGTAAGATAGTTAAGAAGTCAAGTCAAGTCAAGTCACCTTTATTTATATAGCGCTTTTAACAATACAGATTGTGCCCTCGTCGATACGTGGGAAGCGGTCCTGACACGATGATCGTCGTCGCGGGCGATGTGAGGCGCACCGACCGTAAGAAGCCCAGTGGAAACATCCTACGCAGCATTCAGAAAGCAACACATGCTGCAGCTCTGCGAGTTAACATTGACTGTCAATTAACTAAACGAGTGAACAAAAAATTCAAGGAACTTACTCCTTGTGCATAAGCCGGAGAAGCTGCATTAAAGGGATAGTTCACCCAAAAGTGAAAATTCTGCCAATAATTAGTCACCCACATGTCGTTTAAAACCCGCAAGAACTTCATTCATCTTCAGAACACAAATTAGGATATTTTTGATGAAATCCGAGAGCTCTCTGACCCTGCATAGTTGTTAAGTTGACTTCTTTCACAAACATTAGGCTAAATAAATCTTGCTGGCCGCACACTTTTGAATGAGAGTATAGATTTGTGACCAGTTTGATTCCAACTCGTCTGTAGAAATGAAACAATAATATTAAATTCAATAAATGTTAAAAATGATTGCATTAAACATTCAGTTCAGATGAGACAACTTAAAGGGATAGTTGACCCAAAAATGAAAATTCTGTCATTAATTACTCAACATCATGTCGTTCCAAACCTGTAAGCTCTCTGACCCTGCATAGACAGCAATGCAACTACCACGTTCAAGGTCCAGAAAGGTAGTAAGGACATCATTAAAATTGTCCATGTGACATCAGTGGTTGAACCGTAATTTTATGAAGCTACGAGAATCATTTTTGTGTGGAAAGGAAATAAAATAAAAATAACAACTTTATTCAACGATTTATTTCTTCTCTTCCAGGTCAGTCTCCGCTGCCATTCACGAGAGTATAAACGAAGGTCTTACAGGTTTGGGACGACATGAGGGTGAGTAATTAATGACAGTTTTTTAATTATAGGGTGAACGGGATAGTTCACCCAAAAGTGAAAATTCTGCCAATAATTAGTCACCCACATGTCGTTTAAAACCCGCAAGAACTTCATTCATCTTCAGAACACAAATTAGGATATTTTTGATGAAATCCGAGAGCTCTCTGACCCTGCATAGACAGCAATGCAACTACCACGTTCAAGGTCCAGAAAGGTAGTAAGGACATCATTAAAATTGTCCATGTGACATCAGTGGTTGAACCGTAATTTTATGAAGCTACGAGAATCATTTTTGTGTGGAAAGGAAATAAAATAAAAATAACAACTTTATTCAACGATTTATTTCTTCTCTTCCAGGTCAGTCTCCGCTGCCATTCACGAGAGTATAAACGAAGGTCTTACAGGTTTGGGACGACATGAGGGTGAGTAATTAATGACAGTTTTTTAATGACAGCCTCTCCAGTAGTCTTTGTTTTCAGTCAGTATTTCCTATCGATCTGAGCTGGACATGTTACTAACACGCAATACTATCCCAGTATAGGGGGGAATAAAACACTAGAAAAAAAGCAATTAAAGTTTGTTATTTTCTTCTTCTTCTTTCCTTTCTAATTGTTGTCTTGCAGGTCATACTTTTTAAACTGTGTAATTCGATGGACTGCTTCAAATCTAACAACACACACACACATGTGCGTTTGTGTAGAAATAGAAATAACATTGCTATAACAAGGTATTATATATTTTAATATTCATATACCAGATGCATGTTCTTTATACAGTCACAGTGGAGGTTATATTATAGGCTACTCATGTGATCAGTGCAGGTGCTGCAGATGTGCTCAATTATTTTGGAACAACCAGAACATCTGGGTCCAGCCAAATATCTGCATATGCTAGTTTTAGATGGCAGTTAGATGGCAGTTTTAGATGAGTAAAAGTGGTGCTACAAAGAGATCTGTTTTTTTGTTCTCTCCATTTAAAAATAGTGTTTTGGTGCTTACAATCATGAACACACGGGGGCTAGGAGACAGACAGGTTGCACCAACCATCTGTTCCACTGTTTGAATAACAAGTACATCCACCTTTTTCATCCAAAGGCACAGTTTACATTGCCTGCTTTTAAAGCACACATGATCTGATCTAATTAAGATTTCAGGGAAGCTCTGGACTTTGCTTTTGTCTGGCTGTGAAGTGGATAATTGCTGTGTTTCTTTAAAAGCATCTGCTGGGGGCCCAGTGAAAATAAAACCCTGAATTTATCGGTACTGGTTTAATATTCATTAAGAAAGCAATTAGCAGATTGCTAAGAGTAAAACCTTTCTGCCATTTGTATTAGCAGAACACCCATCCGTCCCTGTGTTGGGTAGTAACTAATTAAAAGTAGCAACACTACTTACTTCACTTCATTTTCAGTTGCATGGAAATACTGTCGCTCGGCTATTTTTAAATTAGTAGCTTCAGTCTTGCCAGTAACAACCTGTTTTTTTGTTTGTTTGTTTTTTTCCACCCAACAAGCAGCTGTTAATCACATTTTGGATTCAGTTGTTTAGTTATAATACTAACAGGCAGTA
>NW_015557158.1:52525-58612 GCF_001515605.1 Sinocyclocheilus anshuiensis
TATATATATATTTTATTTATTTTTTTTTCTGGTACAATTTTGATAGTTATTTCATTCAAAACACCCATGTAGTTGATGTAGCCACGTAGCTGAAACAACTTTGCTTCTTTATCTAATTTAATAGATTTTCTTTTCCACTATAAATCCATCATCCATCCATCTGTCTCATTTTCAACTACATTACCACCATGTGATTCACAGTGAAACAGTGCAGAAATAAGCAATATTGCACATGAACATATCCACAACACTCATGCGACTGTCACTCGCACCACCTGTGAATTTCAACACGTCATTCACTGTATTCGTCTGTCACACTGTATTTAGCCCTATCTGGACAGGTTTTCCCTGAGGACTTTGGTAGTGTTTCGCAGAAGATCCTATTTAATCCAGTCAGAAGTGAACATGTCTGGCTAACTCTTCTCTTTCACTTTTAATTTTGACCTTCATGAAGTGTGTAACTAAAGCTAAATTTAGCGTTGCGCTACCTGTTGCATCTTCATTACAAATTTCAATCTTATTTCCAGTAAACTAACAGTTGGTGGATCTGCTGGCATCTCTTTCGATGTTCAAAAGTAAATCAATAAGGAGAGTCAAATTATGTACTGTTCAGAACGGCTACTTTACAAGTCAAGTATGATGCTTATTTGAATGAATTACATACATAATGCTATAATTATATCACATATGTAAGTCTTGTGTAATAGGTTTTGATCCTGTCCGAATCAAATCACACATGTCCTACAATGTGAATTAATCCTATCCAAAGTTTGAAAAATCAATCCTATCCAAAGAGTGCTTATCGGTTTTCAGTAGAATTTACAAGATGGAATGAAAAAGAAAGAAAAATGCTCAGTCTCTGATTTATGAGAAGTCGCTTTTAACCACTTTTACCATGCACTACAAGGATAAGCTTATATTCTGCAGCCGTACACAAGGCTTTCTTAAGGATCTTTATTGTAAGGAACACAGCTGTTCTCTTTTCTTCCTTAAAATAAAACACTCAGAGAATAAAAGTATCACCCCCACAAGATGTGCTATAAAGACAAAGCCAGGCACATGCTGCTGCTCAGAGCATTATTTTGCCACAATGAAAAATTGCAACTGAATTTAATTTGCGCTCGCTGATAGATGTGAACACTTTCTTCCCAAAAGACAACTCTATGAGCAAAGCCACTTAATCAGTCCTTTCTAGCAGATGCTTTTCAATGACAATTAAGCCACATTTTCATTATTCTTCCAGCAGTTGTAATTAATTTCCTGTACAAATTAGTTTATGGCTGTACTAGCACAAAATGCTAAGTTTTAGCTAAATATAACATTGAATGTGACTTGGATTACATAGATAAGAGCTTACTTAAATATGAATTCAATATGTTTTTGTTCACATTTTGCAGAGCCTTTACTTTGTCCAAACATTATAGAATGTTATTCTGAAATCCACTGGCCTGGATGAATATCTAATTCTATCTATCTATCTGTCCGTCCGTCCGTCCGTCCGTCCATCCATCCATCTATCTATCTATCTGTGTCCATACATCCATCCATCTACCCCTCTGTCCATCATATATCTGTCCAACCGTACATCCATCATATATCAGTCAATCCATCCATATCAGTCCTTCCATCCGTCCATTTGTTTGTTTAATTGTTTGTTCGTTAGTAGCTATACCCGGCACTTTATGTCAAAAATTATTGATGGCTTTGACCTTTGTGACCTTTCCCCCTAGTGTCCGGTTGCATTCCAAGGCATGCTTAGACCCTCCTGAAAAAGAGCAATCTTGATAACACCATATTGAGCAACTATAGACCAATATCAAATCTTCCTTTTACAGGCAAGATTATTCAAGTTTAAGATTAAGGTAGTTTTTAATCAGCTGAACAAACTGCTTAAACTCAAATGGATACCGGTACAATTTTCAATCTGGTCTCCGACAGTATCACAGCACAGAGACATCACTCATTGAGATAATAAATGATATTAGCTTAAATTCTGATTCTGGCAAAATATCAGTGCTGATACTACTAGATCTCAGTGATGCATTTGACACTGTCGATCATAACATACTTCTCAAAGAACCAAACTGCCTTTCGCAGCTTTGCAGATGTTACCCAGATTTACCTAGCCTTATCTCCAAATGACTACAGCCCCATTGACTCCCTATGCCGATGCACTGATGAAATTAACAGTTTGGATGTGCTAAAAATTTCTTCAGTTAAACAAGGAGAAAACTGAACTCATTGCATTTGGAAACAAAGACGAATTTCTCAAGGCGAATGCAAACCTTGACTCTAGGTGTCAAATAACAAAAAATCAAGTCAAGAATCTTCGGTAACTAAATCAGCATACTATCATCTCAAAAACATTGCAATATTTAGATGTTTTATTTTCAGTCAAGCCTTGGAGAAACTTGTTTATGCCTTTATCACCAGTAGGGTTGACTATTGTAACGGTATCCTCACCGGACTTCCCAAGAGCACCACTAGACAGCTGCAGCTCATCCAGAACACTGCTGCCAGGATTCTGACTAGAACTAGAAAATCTGAGCATATCACACCAGTCCTCAGGTCCTTACACTGGCTTGTTTTCATTTAAAAGAAGAGAATAAGACTCAGGACGATTGAATGCGCCCGCGTGCGTGAGAGCGTAAGAGAGAGAGAAAGAGAGAGAGAGAGCAAAAATGCCCTGATACCTTAGGACTGCGTATTTTACAACCGTGTCTAAATTAAGAATATTTATGTCGTCGCGGTTAAATCCAAAGCATATGTAAAGAGGTCTCGTTGTTATTTAAACAATCTTCTTAAAACAAAGCGTAACATTACGGCTGTAAAGACTTGTTTACTCTCAAATTACATCTGTGTAAACATTCCAGCAATGTTCTCCGGCACAATTTTCTGCAAGTTAGAATAGGAAAGATAGACAGTCATGATCCTTGTAGCCAAAACACTGTGTACCCAAAACACTGTGAAATAAAAACAAGTCTAGATAATATTTAAAACGCGTGAATAAATGTAATATTAACTGAATAATTAAAACATTTCTAAACCCCGGTCCGCATGAAATTCGATTCGAAGCTGCAAAATTAGTCTTGCTCCATGTCATACCATCACAGTCCACTGCACCTCCGTCGTCCTCAGGATTTAGACAGTCTTAGAGATGGATACAGCTCTTAAACATCTCATTTGAGAAGCTACTGAAATAACGTGAAGACATGGTTTCTCTGTCCCCCAGGTAAAATGTGAGGGTTTTTTTTTCTTTATTCATATTCAAGCTAAACATTTTTTATTTTCAATTTATCAGAATGACAGTGTGTGTGTGTGTGACAGGGAGAGGGAGAGAGAGAGAGAGCTTTTCCAGCTTAAACTAAACACAATTTTGGGGAACCTCTCATTCTGAGAATGGTCATCATCGCTACCAAAATAATGTAAGGGTATTTATATTTTTTATTGTTTTATCCCCCAATTTCATTATTAGTCATGTTACATATTTTATTTAAATTCTTTTATACAACCATCAGATTATATGTGTGGTCACACATATTGTGATCTGTTCTCACAAACTGTTTAAAATTGTCTACTTATTCTTTTATTGACCTTAAATCCAATATCTTTCTCACATCTTCCATACAGAGAGAGAGAGAGAGAGAGAGAGAGAAAAAATGCCCTGCCTCGGAATGCAACCGGACACTCGGACCCCAGATGGGCAAACCCCCCGGATGTGGGAACGGACCATTAAAATCTTCAAAACATTCCTTAGGTCTTCATTTATCGCCTGCCATCCGCTCGGACACGGACATACGTCTGTACAAACATCATATGTCATCCCCGGAGGTCATAGGTTGACGTCGGAATTTCACATATGCCGGTTTTCACATCTGGATAGGTCACGAGGTCAACACAACGTGGGTGGTCGCCATGGGGGCATGAAATTCAATTCGAAGCTGCAAAATTAGTCTTGCTCCATGTCATACCGTCACGGTCCACTGATCCGTCATCATCCTCTAGATTTCAACAGACTTAGAGGGGATACGTTTAGTTTGCGAAGATACTGAACTAATGTGAAGAATGGCTATGCTTGCCCTAGGAAGACTTTGTTTCACGGAAAATTGTTCATCCCATTGCTTCTCGGGTGTTTTAGGTGCATATAAACCGTCCATGTCTACGTGTTTCACAGCTCTTTTCTGATTTTCCACAGAAGTGCACAGGGTCTATTTATCTAAGCATGCCTTGGAATGCAACCGGACACTCGGACCCCAGATGAGGCAAACCCCCCGGATGAGGGAACGGACCATTAAAATCTTCAAAAACATTCTTCAGGTCTTCATTTATAGCCTGCCATCCTCTGAAGGTCACAAAGGTCAAAGCCATCAATCATTTTTGACATAAAGTGCCGGGTATAGCTACTTTCGTTTGTTCGTTCATTCATTCATTCATTCATTCATTCATTCATTCATTCAACCCCAAGGATTTTAAAATTTGACTTTGTCATTGCAACATTCAAAGTTTGTCTTCACCAACCTTGCTTTATAAAATGTCCTGTCTACTTTCAATTCCTATTCAATTGTAGGAGCTGAATTAAAATATCCATTTAAAAAAAAAATTCAAAATGTATTTTTCAAAAAAATCAATTCAGTTCTGAATGATGCACAACCTTGATAAACATTAACATATTTAACGCTGGTAATGCATTTAACACATTGCTAAAGTGGAATTTACCTTACAGTGTATTACAGTAAATCAGATCATAGGCTCTGTGTTGCCTATTCATTATATTCATATTGATACTTGCATACCTACAGTACAGTCTTATAGTCAGCCTTTCACTTACGGGATAAAATGCCTAAATAAACGTGTTCTGGTTCAAAGAGTTCTTGTCCCTCCAACTGTCCTTTAGTGTGAAAATAAACATGCACCTTATTTTGATATGTCTGTCTATTTGTCTGTTCATTTGGAGGGGGTATTCAAGGTGTTACTCTGAGCTGTCAGTGATACATTGACTTCTTGTGGCATCCTGTCAGAAGGAAGTGTGGCCAGTATCTTTATTGATAATATAGCACAAGTGCCTTTCCAGATCCAGCATAGCCTGTATGGATTGTTAGCTGTTGATGTATAGTAAATGTATTCACCCCTAACATGACATAGGCTTTAATAGAGAAATAGAGTATAATCTATATGCATGCCCTAGAAAAACCTATTGACATGCTACTTCAGTCAGAAGGAGCAGCATTGTGGAGATGTGGTTAAAAGGTCACAGGGAGAAAAGAAAAAGCTTAAGCAAAAGTGACTGGATGCCTGTTTTAGAATCAGTCGCTGTGCTTTAATGTGCAAAAGGTTTGGCAAGATGGAATTATCCTTGGAATGACCCAGTTTCTCAGAGTTTTACACTATAATTCACTTTTAAAGGGATAGTTCACCCAAAAGTGAAAATTATGTTATCATTTACTCACCTTTATTTAAATTACGATTACACTGGCAGACTATCAACAAAAAAAAAAAAAATGATTTTTGTGTGGTCCCTTGCACAATACCATGTTATGACCTTAAAGCACTTTTATTATAGTGCCTGGTTTGTAAAGCATTTTGATGTTTGCACCACATAACCAGCTTCATAAGAACAGTATGGCTTTTCTGACATTGTAGAAGCAAGCTAAAATGGCATGGTTGCTTCACCAAATGTGTTTCTATCTCACATTTGCTGCTAGGGTTAGGGTCGGGTTTAGTGCAAGTGCTACGTTTTCAAACACAATAAAGCTTTAAGGTTTTTTTTGTTTACTTTTTTTTTCTGTGTGTGTGCTAAACCTAAGAGAAGAAATCATACAGGCTTGGAAAGACATAAGGGCAAATACATAGTGACATAATTTTCACTTTTGGGTTAACTGTCCCTTCAATCATTTTAAAACATTTTTATTATCTGTGCAGAGAGCTAGTCATGTCAGGAATGCCATTCCAAAGCATAGCTAACATTTTATTGTTAATTAATTTCCTTTAAAAACTTTTATTTTTTCATCAAAACCAACATGTGCCAAAGTAGAATGCTCTTGTATCTCTGACACAACAATATTACTTCATTATATATATATATATATA
>NW_015557158.1:58712-66016 GCF_001515605.1 Sinocyclocheilus anshuiensis
TATATTATGCCCATTCATTTCACTGTAGCATTTTGCCCAAGGTTATGAGATGGATACTAATTCACAGTCTTCCCCAGCACCCAGACTAATTAAACATACCAAACAGCTGCAAATGAGTAGATATCACAATGGGTGTGGATTCTAAACATTACCAAAGACAAATTAGCCTGGTTTGTGCCCACCTCTCTCGGCACAGATTTTGTTTTCACTCGTTCACGTCAAAAAAATAATAATTTGTTAGTGTGACCATAGAGTCATCCTCTCTGATATCTCTGTCTTCTTTCATGGATGAGATTTCTGAGGCTCAAAAGAAACACTTTGAATGTTGGATACCCCACAGCTTTAGAAAGTGCACTGGGAATACATGGCCCATAAAGAGTGCAACTTCTGATAGATGTACCAAAACTTTCTCTTTTATCATGACAAAGGCATCCTGCAGTGGAGTACAGCAGAAGTTTCTCCTGTAATTGTTTGTCATTCTGAAACCTGAAGCATAAGGCAGGTCCATGGAGATGAAGGCCATTGATTGTTGCATTAAACATACAGTAAATAAACAACAGTAAACAGAAACAATATTTAGAGTGAGTCCCAGCAATAAAATCAATGTAGATTGGCACCTAGCAACAAAAACAACATACCTTTATAATAATAAAACAATAGGCTTGATACCTTATTGGATATGCAATTGCACCATAAAAACATTGCAGTGTTAGCACAACCAAGTGACTAACTATAAATGTAATTAGATTTTCAATTCACAAAAGAATGAGGCATCTTACCTGTAGACCAAAGTGTCATCTGTCGAGCTGTTATACTGAATCTGATACATCCTGATTCCAGGGAAATGTTGTTGCGAAGGCCACCTGATGAGTGCAGAATTTGCCGTAAGCTCAGCAAGTACCACCTTCCTCTCCTGAGACCTGGTCTCATTGCTTATGGATGAAGTTGACTTTGCAGAGGTTAGAATATCAGATGGTCCTGGATCAGGTTCTCTGATTCGGTTAGTGCTGTTAGCTAAGTGCGGCAGTGGGTTGACCACCAACTCCACCGTGCCTGTAGACTCCCCCGCGGCATTAGATGCAATGCAGGTGAAGACTCCTGTATCCTTCAATGAAGTGATGCTGATCTCCAAGCTCCCATTGCTAAAACTTAAAGTACGGGAAGTGTTGGCAATTAGACGGCCCTCTGGGGAGATCCAGTGAACGTCTGGGTCTGGGTCTCCATTGGCCTTGCATTTCAGACTGGTGGGTTGGCCTTCCATGGCAAAGGTTTTGGGAGATTTCCTTGTAATAACAGGTGGATCACATATGAACTCCTCCTCTGGGATGGTCCAGAAGTACTTTGCCGTAAGGTCGGGAGGTGACGCGCAAGTTTCCAGGTCATCCTCTCTTGTTAGCCTCCTTAGCCAGAGTAGCTCACAGTTACAATGCAGTGGGTTCCCTCCAAAACTTAGGACGAGGGAGGAAAGGGGTGACCCTTTTGACTTGGCATAAACCGGTATCCTAAGGAACAAGGGGTCGGGGGGTATTTTCTTTAGCTTATTGGATGTCATATCCAGACGGGCTAGTTTGTGTAGGTTTGAAAAGACTCCTAGAGGCACGTGCTCTATGAGGTTATGGTCCATGTTAAGAGTGTTCACATTGGTGAGGTGTCCTATAGTCTCCCACGGGATATCCACCAGGTTATTGTATGAGAGATCCAGGTCCTCGAGAGTCCCCAGAAAGTCATCAAACGCATGTGGGGAGATGTTGTGCAGTTGATTGTTGGCAAGGATAAGGTGCCGAAGGTTGGTGAGTCCCCGGAAGTGGTCGTCCGTGATGACGCTTAGACGGTTACTGTCTAGATGCAATGCACGCAGCCGCTTAAGATCGGCAAAAGAGTAAGGCATAATCTGGCTGATGGTATTGCGGGACAGCGTCAGGTGCAGGAGACTTGTCATGTTTGCGAAGTCTCTCCTCCTTAACGCTGTGATGAAGTTCTCGGTGAGACGCAGCTCTACTGTACGCCGGTCAATGACTGTGGGCACAAACAGCAGGCCGGTCTTGGCACAGAGGATAGTTAGAGATGGTGACAGGTTCTGGCACATGCAACGCTTGGGGCAAAGCTGTCCCGACGCAGACACAGCCAGCACCAGCAGGGAAAAGATCAGCCACTCCATCTCTCGGGGGAACTGCAAAACAAGCAAACACAGTGTGCCAGTGTGATGAAAACGCATGTAAATGCACTCTCCACTCTAATGTTCAAAGCCAATGACTTTGTAAAATGCACTGTCACTGTATTGGACGGATAGCCATAAACAACATCATGCTGTTGACAGTGGCCTAGAGTAAGGTCAATATTTTGTAAAGTATTTTAAGTCACTCTTGGGCTCTGTATACAAATCCACACTCATCCCTGATGTTCTGTTTGGGGTCTCTGAGATTCTAAGGTTATTTTAATACCTTGGAAAATGTACCTAACTTTGAAGTATGTGGTTGACAATTCATTCATTTTTCTAATCTTATGTGAATTGATTATAAACAAAATGTCAAGGTTCAACTGTTCTGCATAACAAATATTACATAATTTTGGGTCTTAGAGACCCCTGATATAAAACATTAATGCAATGATAAAAAAAAAAAAAATTTAATAAAAACTGCTACAGTTCTTACTGATGTACTGTAAAGACCACAGAGAGATACTCATTCTGAACTTTGACTAGGTCAGAGATTGATGTTAAAATAATATGATTGAAAATATAATAATATATTTAAAAAATTGCTTTTTTTTGTGTGTGTCACTGTGTATCACATCTTACTAGATACACTAATATCAAAAGTAAGAATCCTTGTACCATGTACCATGGTTAACAGCAAAATGTGGCTTTTCCATGTTATGGTTGTACAGTAATGTAGAATCGACTCATTATAAGTAAGTTTGTGTGGATATGATGTAAGATGGCAGACATATTTAACCTCTTGAAACTGCATTAAATATCCTAGTCCACACTGTAAAAACAGAAATACATCATGTTTTCCCAAAATCAAACTAGAGTCATTCCAAATATCAGAGGAAAAAAGAGACCAGTACAAACAATTCTCACATATTCAATTCCATCTTCTGCTCTCAATCACAATAAAATCAATTTCCATGTTACTTACTTTATTACTATTTATTTATTTATTATTATTATTGTGTGATGTATTATTATTATTATTATTATTGTTGTGTGAATTTGGAAACAAATGAATGTTATTAAAAGTCATGCCACTGTCAATGTGGTGTAATGACACCCAGAGCTGACTGTGATGCTTAGTCTGTGAAGTGTGCAAAAAATGAGATATTTCCTGTAATAACTTGTAAATGACAGACTCAATTATAATACACTGAAGTGTGCAATTATATACACATACATTAGGGATGTGCATCTCATGACTGAGGTCGATACGATACGCATCTCGATGCATAGCCAACGGTACGATACATTAACGATACATATGAAGCAGCTACCGATGCGATGCGATACGATTCACCCCTGTTACGATGCAGCGCGATCCGATTTCGATTCGATTCAACACAATGCGATTTGATGCAATGGAGAAAATATGATCACTTTTAATGCCTCGAGGCCCGTTTCATAAAACAAGTTTACCAAATAAGCCAGGCTTATTTCAGTTAGTCTGACTCATTGTCAAATGATTTGGTTCCATAAAGCAAACTAAACATAGATCAACCTCAGTCACTGTGGCAACTTATGCTGAGAAACTAACCTGATCTAAAGCAGGTTAACTGTCAGACTAAGTTTAGTTCCTCTAACACTGACCAATAGGAACCCAATGATATTGCTACTCTCTCACTTACTATTATTTTACTTTTTTTTTTTACAGTTTCTAGCCATGCAGCCTTTCTCTCTGGTTTTAATACAGCTGTACCTTTTATAGTTTACAGAACAGATAGCAAAACACTAGAACATTACAATCTAAAATTGCTCTTTAAAGCATTAAAATAACTAAATTAAAAGTTAAAATCACTGAATTAAAAATGAAAATAAATAAACTTTTTTTTTTTACAGTTTCTAGCCATGCAGCCTTTCTCTCTGGTTTTAATACAGCTGTACCTTTTATAGTTTGCAGAACAGATAGCAAAACACTAGAACATTACAATTTACAATCTATCTTTAAAGCATTCAAATAACTAAAACGTTAAAATCACTGAATTAAAAATGAAAATAAATAATAAATACAATTACTATATTTTAACTGGTATAAGAAACACACATTAACTCATCTGAGCTTAGTAATTAGTACTGTATAGCTCACATTTGATTTACCTATTACATCCCATATTACATTTACCTGTCTATCCCTTCACAGTTACTGCTATCATACAAATACATTTATATGTAGGTTTAAAATTCTACAAAAGACACATTTAATGTCCAAGAACAAATATTTTAGCAAAATGTATATTTTACTCGGAATTATTGTGCTACTATTCGATTGTCTGTTTAGCACGCATGCGCGCAGCAGGGCTCATTCACTCGCGTCAGCCTCGCCCACTCCTGACAGCAAAATGGATATATTTGCGTGACTTTCTGACATTTACAGATGAAAAATATACCTGTGACATGTCAGTTATACACACAGATATATTCACTGTTTGCGATGGTGGATCGATTTGATCCATGATTGACATAAGGGCTGCTTAAGAATAAGCGTGCACAAATTAGTGAGATTGTGTGAACATAATTTGTCGTTTATGGACGCGCTTTAGCCCCGATTGATTTGTTAGGTTATTTCAGGTCAGGTTTTGGACTTTAATCCCAGTTTTTCCTCGGGGCTCCGTGGTGTTGTGATTCGTCATATTCACACAGCAGTGGTGATGAGAGAACGCGCTTGAGACACAGTTTAGAGAGGAGAAATCAATCTACATATAACATATTGGTCACAGATTATTGGTCACTTTCTAAATAATAAAAGTATAGCGCATCCACTAGTAATTATATATAAATAAATAGTTTTTTTTACCGATGCAAATATGTTAGAAACGATGCGTCACGATATAAATGCCAACTTGTATCCGATGCACACTTTTTAAACCAATGCATCGCATCGTTAACTTTTTATGCCGATGCACAGAGCGAATCGGGGAATCTTCCCATCCGTAACATACATACATAAATACATACATGCATAAATGTTTTCTATTTATGTATTTGGTATTTAGAAATGAACACAGACTGAATCCATTTTAACCATGGATTAGTTACTTGATTGTAATTGCCTTGCAGCAAGCCACAGGGATTTGCATTTCATCACAAGACAGCCATGTTAAAAAGAAAATTATAAAAAATGGGTATAAATCAGACAAATATTCTCATGGGGCTCGTTTGAAGGCTTCTCTGATCATCAAATTCATAGAAAGTTATCTCTGGTGTATCAATCTGATTTGGAATCCAGTTAAAGGTGTGTTTTTCTGCTCCACTGGTGTCACCAAACAGTGTGCTGTTATTTGTACTTTATTACTGAGTTACCGGTACTCTGGATCGTTTCATTCTTCAAAGCTCATCTCAGAGTTGCTGTCATAGCAACAGGTCTATGAGCTCAAACCTGAGTGAAGAGTTCAGAATTTGGTGGCAGATTGATTGATTGATTGATTGATTGATTGATTGCTTTATGAACAAAGTAATACTTTTATTCAGAAAAAGCGCATTCAATTTAACAAAAGCGACAATAAAGACTATTATGAAGATTTATAATTTTACAAAATATTTATATTTTAATTGCTGATGTTTTGGACTTTCTATTCATTAAAAATCCTGAGGGAAAAAAAATGTTTTCACAAAAAAAATTAAAAATACAAAAAAAAATAATAAGAACAACTGTTTTCAACATTGATAATAAAAACAGTAAAACAAAAAGGGATTTTTTTTTTGTAATACTATTTCATATTACTTGTACATTTTATCAAATAAATAAGAAGGAAAAACAATCTTACTGACCCCATACTGGTCGTGTCTATTAGTGTGGTCTAAAGATAATTAAAATTTAATTATGTTGTATAAATTGTTTGTCATTAATCTGACAGACAAGCAGTCAAGCTGCAAACTCAATGTTATAAAGAACATTTTCAGGAAGACCGAATAACAGACTCATAGTTGATTAATTAAACTAAGATGAAGTATTTAAACATCAAGAAATAACATGTATAACTTAAACTGCAGGTGATTCTTCAGTCATTGAATCAAGCTAAAGCCACATCATATACAGTATATAGGACTTTCCACTTGGAATTAGTGAAAGATTAGTTCATGGCAATACTCAGATACAAACCCAAATATCCTTCAGAACAGTAGCCAATCCTTCTCCTGAAACCTCTCTATCTGTAAGAAGCTTACGTTCAAAGAACGACCGGTGGATAAAACGTCTCAGGTTACTTATGTAACCATGGTTCCCTGAGTAGCGAACGAGACACTGCATCCTCTAGGGGTCGCTATGGGGAACGCCTCATCGTGACCCGTGTCTGAAGCATACATTGAAAAAACACCAACTCGTTGGCCGGCGACAGCCATGACGTCACTACCGGTGCGACTATAGTATAAATAGGCGCCGGGAGCACACACCATTCACTTCTTCGTCTGAAGCTTGCGTCCGCAGCATGGCAAGAAACCTAGAGGACGCAGTGTCTCGTTCCCTACTCAGGGAACCATGGTTACATAAGTAACCTGAGACGTTCCCTTTCATGGGAACTTCGAACTGCGTCCTCTAGGGGTCGCTATGGGGAACGGTATACCCACGCCACCATGCTGAGGGGAGTGCACGCCAGAACCAAGGCGAGCACTAAGTACCAACTCTACCATATTGCTATGGGAGTCGCCCCTGGGACGTTAGATGGCTGTCAGTGACGTTATTCCCTACGGCCAAAGGCCTAGGCTACATACCCCAAAATACTTACCTGTTAGGGCCAGACTCCTGGGCCCGGGGTAGAGCTCAAGGCTTGGAATCAGGAATAGATTCCTTTAAGGGAATACGACCAAGAGCCTAGAATCATACTAGTCTTGGCCTGTCACACAGGGGCTACCGCACGTTTCTCTTTGTATGTGCTGAAGGAACTGCCTCAACAGACCCCTAGTAGCAACACTCTGTTAAAGTAGGTATCCAGAGGATACATAGGAGGAGTGGTGCCCAAGGCGGAACCGGGGTTTTAAACCACTCAGAAAGAGCACGAAGCTGCTGCGCGTAGCTCTTACCGTACAGGATTTTAGAAAAGTGAGTAAAGCATAACGTGCACATTTACCCCTTATGTGGATTTTAGAAAGTGCGCAA
>NW_015557158.1:67451-70493 GCF_001515605.1 Sinocyclocheilus anshuiensis
TATATATTTTTTTACATTTTACCTTATTTGTATAATTGTATAGTTGTATTTTATATTTAAATCTGTATCTATCTGTATTTATGTTCTACTGTTAGTGTTATCTGTATGCACCAAGGGTCTGAGAGTAACGCAATTTCAATTCTCTGTGTGTATGTGCTGTACATGTGGAAGAATTGACAATAAAGCAGACTTGACTTGACTTGACTTGACGACGAGGCGTTCCCCATAGCGACCCCTAGAGGACGCAGTTCGAAGTTCCCATGAAAGGGAACTACCTGAAGTTGAAGGAGAGAGTGACACTCTTCCACTATGACTCTAGTGAGAGGCAGTAAGTGATTTACGGAGTCTTTCTATCATTTTGTGCCTCTGCGACTGACATAATTCCTAGCCCAGAGAGCTCTGACGCAATGGAGATGGATTACCACATCCATGTCTGCTTTCTACCAGAGTGCCCATGGGCCCTGTGAGATAAAAGTGTGGTAAATCGATCTGAACTTCCTTTTCCTGGAAGGCAACCTCACAGATCTTTATTTTTTTTTTTGCAGATCTCTGACCAGCTTCAGCGGTATGCAAAGCATCTGCATATTAGTTGCAATTACTTTGCTGCAATGCATTGCTGTGCATCATCATGTGACTCAAACCCCTTTGTGCTTTAATCAGTGTCATCCAGTGGAGAGCTCTAGAATGAAGCAATCACTGTAATCATATGCTGCCTTGGGACTTGAGACGTGACCCACAGGGCGGATGTCATACTTGTCTGTCACTCACAGTATGCGCCGAATTACGAACTGAATGAAAGCTACTGTTCTGAGCTTTTCAATTAAAAATTCACAACGGATTTAATTGGGCACAGTGGAGGCCCAGTCGGGTGTCATCAAAGATGGAGACCCCTTTGGGGTGCACCGAATTGGCTTGAGAAACAGAGTAAAAAACATAAAAATAAAACTCAGAGACCAGTATAGACACAAACCCTGAGCTTTTTAACCTGGATATCAGCTGTCTCCAGCTCCCATTCATCTCGGGTAAAATCATGCCCATTAGTTCATGTTGCTATGACAATCCAAAACGGAGAGTGCATTTATCACATCCCATTATCAAGCATTGTATCTTAACAGTGGGCCTGTGGTTTGCTTCTCAGTATTGAACACTGATCTAAATTATATCAACACAATGACAATCCACAGAAACAAGGATATTGCTAAGCCTAAACAGATGTTTTAAGTACATAACACATTCAGAAAACAGCAGTTAGCCATTTCTACTGTTTCCAAGGCCTGCATATCCATTACAATAATCCTAGTTACTGTAGGCCTCATTTGATTGTGGATTTTCCCTGAGATTTTTCACTTAAAGGAATAGTTCACCCATCTTAATCGAAAAAGATTGATGGAGAAATTTTAGCATTATATCACTTGCTCACCAATGGATCATCTGCAGAAAATGGGTGCTGTCAGGATAAGAGTCTAAACTGATACAAACATCACATTAATCCACAAGTAATCCACACGACTCAATTGACAATCCACAGTCCATCAATTAACGTTGTGTGAAAAGCTATGTGTTTTAACTTTAAACTGTTGCTTCTGGCTATAATATGAGTCCATAATCCACAATAACGCTTCATTCAGTGAAAAAGTAAATTTCCTGTTGTTCTCTCATATCAAAAATCAACCAACAAATTTGTTTAGAACTCTTTTGGACAGTTTTTGCTTGTACAATAAATGGTGCTTGATCTCCTGAGACAAAAACTCTAACAATCTCACAATGGTCTCCTTTAAAGCTTTAAAAGAGACCTCAACAACATCACACACTGTGCTCAGATATTTATCATTAGCTAGAGACTCTGGATCTCTCACATTTGTCTCTTTTAAAGCTTTAGAATAGATCTCAACAACATCACACACTGTGCTCAGATATTCTCCTTAGCTACAGACACAGGATCGCTCACATTTGTCTCCTTTAAAGCTTTAGAAGAGATCTCAACAACATCACACATTGTGCTCAGATTTTTCTCATTAGCTAGAGACTCTGGATCTGTCATATTTGTCTCCTTTAAAGCTTTAGAAGAGATCACAACAAAATCACACACGTAGATTGCTTAGATTTTTCTCTTTAGCTAAATAATCTGGGGGTCTCATATTTGTCTTCTGTAATGATTTAGAAGAGATCTCAACAACTTTACAAAGTGTGCATCAAGTCAAGTACTTGAAAAGCACTAAATAAAAGGGGGGAAATCATAAATTCAGAGTTAAAGCTATATTGAAAGAAAAATTATGCAGAAATAAGGATACTGTTACTTTTTATGGGACAATGTTTATGTACTTAGGCACATAATTTGTTGTTGGAAATAGAAATGTACCGGATGCCTTAATCAAAACTGATTTACAGAAAATGTAACCCTGGAGCTTTTGACTCAGTCTTGATTATTAATTGACTGATTTGATTATTAATACATATTATATGGAAGAAAGGTTTGAGCCCATATTGAGGCATTTGACTTGGTGCAAACTTTGTAAAGTTATTGAGATCACTTCTGAAATTTAGAGGTGACAAATGTGAAAGATCCCGAGACTTTAGTGTAGGGGAAAAATCTGAGCACACTGTGTAATTTTGTTGAGACCTCTTCTAAACTTTTGAGGAGACAAATGTGAGAGATCCAGGGTCTTTAGCTAAGGAGAAAAATCTGAGCACAGTGTGTAAAGTTGTTGAGATCTCTTCTAAAGCTTTAAAGAAGACCATTGTGAGAGTTTTTGTCTCAGGAGACAAGTTTGAGAAGCAGGAGACTCAAGCAAAAGTTTCCATCCAATCTTAAGGTAACCTCGTTTCTGTCTAGGATAAATATTTGAAATGGTAAAGAGATCTTTTTTTATTATTATTATTTTTACTTTTATTATTTCTACACCATTTAAATGGGTCATATGATGCTAAAAATAACATTATTTTGTGTATTTGGTGTAATGAAATGTGTTAATGCGGTTTAAGGTTAAAAAAACACATTATTTTCCACATACTGTACATTATTGTTTCTCCTCTATACCCCGC
>NW_015557158.1:70601-72606 GCF_001515605.1 Sinocyclocheilus anshuiensis
TTTTATGATGCAACAACCAACTTTTATGATGGCTGTTGTTTTTATTTATTACATATTATCGTTACATAAATTATATTTTATCTAAATAATAGTAGTATTAGATTATAGAATTTAGTATTGGGAAACAGTGTGTGTTCTTGTGATGGTGATTTTAGTTACATTGTTCCGTCATTAGATGGCAACAAGAGACTGTTTTTCTGAGTGAGTCCACAGTAAAGACTTTTATGTTGAAAGAGACTGAAACAGACATCCCATATAGGTAAAATTATGGAACGTATGGTAACAGACAGACTGGTCTATTTTTTGGAGAAGGGGGAATTAACTGATTCTTATCAAAGTGGATTCAGGAAGGGGAGAGGGACAATGGATCCAGTACTATGCCTGGAAGATGAAATAAGGAAATCCCAGGTTAATAGGGAATCAGTGGTGGCAGTCTTCCTTGACGTTGAGAAAGCGTATGTTGAAAGGGTTTGTTGATTAATTTACATATTTTGGGAATAGGAGGGAGGGCCTTTAACTGGGTAAAGAATTTCCTGTATGGATGCTCTATTCGGGTGAGAATTGGGAAATAATTATCTGGTAGTTATATGGTAGAAAATGGAACCCCTCAGGGTAGTGTTATCAGTCCACTGCTCTTTATCATCATGATAAATTATGTATTTTCAGATGTAGGGCCTGGGATTGGAAGATCGCTGTTTGCAGATGAGGAGGAAGAAACATAAAATATACAGCAAGTAAGGTCCAGGAGGCAATAGAAGAGGTAGAACGATGGTCAATGAGATGGGGTTTTAGATTTTCAAAGGAAAAAAACTCAAGTAGTTTTCTTTACAAGGAAAAAGGTAGGGGAAGAGATTAATCTAAAATTATATGGACATGTTCTGGAGAAAGTAGAGTCCTTTAGGTTTTTGGGAATGGTTTTTGATGCTAGGTTAACATGGGCAGGTCCCATAGAGAAAGTTATTGTAAAGTGTAAAACAGTATTAAATGTGATGAGGTGTCTGACAGGAGTGGGCTGGGGGGCGAGCAGGCAATTATTGAGGGAGATATATGTTGCACTGATTAAGTCTGTTATAGATTATGGTTGTATAGCATATAGAGATGCAGCAAGAACTACACTGGCTAAATTGGAAGTAATACAAACCCAAGCACTTAAGATATGTAGTGGGGCTTTTCGGACATCACCTGCAGTGGCATTGCAAGTAGAGATGCCCCCCTCACGGACGACTGCCGCATAAAACATAATAAAACAACAACAACATAAATAGTCCAGGCCTGGTCCTCTCTCGTCCTTCACTGTCATTACTCCTTCTTTTATCCTTCCGGATCTCCTCTGTGGGACTCGAGACCGGTGAGTGGCACATTATCTTTCACTCCACCGGCCTCGCTCCATTCCCACGGCTCTTGGCCCCGCCCCACTCATCACAGTAATGTAAATAAATAAATAAATAGGATTGGACAAAATATGTGTTGTGCAACAAGAGTTTAAATATTTAGGATTTATAAATATAAATATAGCATTCCGTCTGTCAATTATTCTGTTTTATTATATATTAGTATATAAAATTGCATGTATAATAATAAAACAAAGTAATAATAATATAAAAATATAATAATAATACTATAAAACCAGTTCTAATTGGATTATTGCAGATATTGCAAGTACTGCACTGCAGGACATTGCTGTCACACTAAACTATTCTGACATGTTGTTGCCAACACTTAATACGCTCATATGCTAATGTCCACACATATACAGCTCTAACCTACTTTTTGCTTATTAATGCTGGAAATCTGTATACTTTGTGTTTGTTAAAGGTCACACTGCATGTGACAATACAAATGAACATGGAGCCAGACACAACACTGCAATTTTAAATTTGAAAAGGCTCTTTTTAAATTTAAGCATCTTTGCTTCCTGTTGAAATCCTGATTAGTAAAATTATGCTAAAAACTCCCAAGAGATTGCCCTAAGGGTTTTTTTTTTTTTTTTCATTAGACGCCCTAT
>NW_015557158.1:72858-77739 GCF_001515605.1 Sinocyclocheilus anshuiensis
GAGATTGCCCTAAGGGTTTTTTTTTTTTTTTCATTAGACGCCCTATTACTATTACTTTACATTGTTAGCCACTAAAACGAATCTATCAATGTTTTGTAAATAAAACAAATAAATAAAATAATAAATAAATAAATAAAAACAAAAACAATATTATAAGTTAAATTCCACCGTTATACTGAAAGACATATTTTTGGACAATTTTTTTTTTTTTTTAATAAATAATTATATATACTCTGTTATATTGTGTAGTATAAAATATAATTATATTGCAAAACATAAATATATATTTGGATTATTTTTGCCACAAACACAAACGTAATAATAATAATAATAATAATAAAGTAACTGGTGAAAAATTTAAGTGTAGTTGTTTGTAGAATATTTTTTTTTCTGTTCATATTTGTATTTATCACAGTTCTTGACTGTTCTACATTTGACATGAAATTATATATTCAAAAGTAAATCTAATTTGAAAAGATAATTACATGTTTACAGTTTTGCTGTCCAGCCAATGAATACAAATCTAAGAGAAATCTATTGCTTTGATTCTGGGAATAAGCATACCAGCTACAGCCTATATAAAACTGTTGGCCATTTAATTATTTGCCAACTATTGCAGTAATGGCTGTTTTCTGAATTAAACTCCATTAATTCAGAGATGTCAGAATCCACACAGCCATGGAAATGTAAAGCTGTTTCAAACAAGGAAACAAGGAAAAGTGGCAGTTTGGTTCGATGACCCAATGTGAATTACAGAGGGCATTCTTTAATACGCAAAGTGCTGCAGGAAGAGAAAACACACAAACAACAACACATACAGAAACACATAATTGGCGATAACCTTTGTGCGGTGCTCCCGCAGAACTGGGCAGCTCTTCAAAAGAGCAGTTTCAAGGAGACAGGAAAAGCAGCGGCGTACTCAGTGAGACAGGCTTCTATTCAGCAGCCCTGCATGCAGCTGGTCCTCTAGGCCACTTTCTTTGATGTGATAAGAATTTTTTTTTAAAGATAAACACCGCCTTTTGAAAATAGCTTTCCATGCGCATTTGGAAATATTCCTGTTGCTTTTTTTTTTCCTTAGTGACTGTAAGTTTCTGTAACAGTCTGGGTTTGGGAATAATTTGATCATAGGTGGAGTTTGGGGGGATGCCGGGGGGGACAATCCGCCCCTAATTGAGAGAGCTAAAATTGTGATATTGTTTGAATTGGGAAAAAAAGGTAAATTATTGTTAGTATTATTTTTAATTAATATTTTGTGGGTATAATGGTGTCTCCCCATGTCCCGTAGAGTTTGTTGACAATCAGTGTGATTTCTGTCTGTCAAAAATACAAACAAACAAAAAGTAACTAAGTAAATAAATAAATAGTCAACAATTGACCAGCACTTTTTGGCCACTGAAACTGGTCTGTAAATGTTTTGTAATACAATACAATACAAGAATGAATGAATGAATGAATGAATGAAATAACTCACTCCACTCTCATAATGTCGTAATGTACAATTTTGCATATTCCTTCCCCATGGCCTTGTGAAAATTCTAAAGCACTTTTTGAAGACAAACTTACAAATGCAACTTGCTTAATACAAATGGACTTGGCCTGTCTGAAATATGGTTATTTTGGTTGTTTCGGAGTGATGTTCCACATCCTGTTTACTGCACATTTCATGTGCCCTCATTTTTTGTCATTGATTTGTAACTTGTTCCCTCAGCTCACTATTCTGAATGGTGAAATAAAGACAGAGGCCTATTTAGACTAAAAACAAACCTAAAACTGCCATAAACACAAGATTCACAATTTGACATCATAAGCTGCAAACAAACCTAAGCAAAATCATATTTAGAAAAGAGGTTTGCCTGTTCTCTGCAGCTGTCATATCTTATTCTGTCCTCCAGATCATTTTTGTTGAGATTATACAATTTCATAAGGAACTAACTTTCATTCTTTTCAACTAAACAATAAATGCTATAACCATGTGCTCTGCAAATCCATCATTGTTAAATAAACCTGATACATAAAACATTAAATACTAAAATAAAGCAGGTTTGACACATTATATGAACGTCAGAATTTATTTAATTTTTTTTGCACACCATATATGCAGTATAAGTACTTCTTTTGGAGAACAGCATGCGATTACACATTGTTAATGTAATGAAGTATATTAATGCGATCTGACCATGGCCATGATAATATATAGTGTAAGCACTGAAAACTAAACTGTTAGAGTCATGTATTCGCTCAGCCATTAAACACGGAGGTCAAACTTCATTGCACACACAAACACACAAATAAGATCTTATCAGCTCTTGAGAAAGTAATTCAACACTCCACAGCCCACACTGATTTAAAGTCCAAACACTTCCTCTTCCAGCGCACTAATCTTTCCCTAAACAACGGTTACCAAATCACTGATATTTACAGCCATGTAAACAGGGCATTACATCATCAGAAGAGACATGCAGCAATATCTAAAGAAGATTAAAACAGAACATGGTACGTCTTATTGCTATTAAAATTATATAACATTTCAGATATAAAAAATGTCATCAATCTTAAAAAATAAGTCAAATTAACAGAAACATCATGTGCCGTTAGATGTGGACAAATACTATGAACTAATATTCACTAATATGAACTATTATTTCCCTTACAGTACATTTTTAAAATCTAAAAAAAAAAAAAAACTTTAAAGGGTGTTGATCTCATGCACCGTCAACCTCTCTCATTCGGCACAAATTAAAATGTTTCCAAATTCACAATGTATTTGGGTGCTACACTATTATTTATTATGTAAACTATAGGCTTTGTACTTCATCTTCCAATATCGACAGAAACAACATCTTCACATGGGCAAAATGTGCTTATAACACCACAGTGAACAGGTGCTTATGCTGAATGGCATGGATTGCCTTGGATTGTACTACCGACTGTTTAAAATGAGCAGTAACTTTATATGTTTGGTTGACTATTTTATTTTGATAATGAACATGCAGCAATGTCAAGTTTGCAATGCTAGAACATGTTGTGTGTGTGTGTGTGTGAGGCGTCAGCATAATCGAACAGCGGAAACATAAAATGCTCAATTTTTTGGTCATACAGATATAGTATGACATCATTCCAAACTGCAAAGTGTTTTCTTTTATTTGTGTACATTCACAATAAAAACAGAAAGAAAACAAACTGGATGCGCTTTCTGTCATCTTGGTTTCCTTTGTGTGAACTTGTTTGTGGAGCGTGTCACAAAAATGAACCAAACGCAACATACTACTTGTCACAGTTTTTTCTTTCGTTTTGTTAATCTGTTAATGAAGTCAAATATAGTTAGCAATCATGTTAACTTTAACAGCTCTATATTGCTTATAATATTGCTTATAATTGCTTTTATCTGCCAATACCAATTATCAGCCAATATATTGGTGCATCCCTACAATAAGTATTCTCTTGCAAAGGGCACCAAGTAATGCAGGACAGCCACAAACATCACCTAAAACAGGTGCACAATGCCCCTGAATTAACACTACTCCATTTAGTGAATTAATACCTTTCAAAAGTACTTTCCTGAAACTGAAATGAGGTTTTTGTGTGTGTGTTTTTATTTTTTTGCAGAGACACAACAGACTCATCTAAATATGTATGCCTGAATGGGATGTGTTTTAGTCATAGTGATTTATACTAATGCATCTGAATCAAAACCTATTGTCTATTCAAACTCTATTTTGAAATCACTGTCAAATGAGTTCAAGAGGTTTCGCGCAGTGAGAAAATCACTGCATGAAGCGCATCATTGTTATGATTGATCACTTATATAAGTGCCCCTAAACAACAAGTCTCTATTCGGAATGACAATTATATAAACTCAACGGCTTCATCAAAAATGCTGAGATAATTTAATCTGACCCAGTTTGTGTGATTCATTTTTCTAGGTCTTGAACTCGAAATGTGTTTTTTAAGTCAATAATCCATCATAAGATGCTTAATACTGCCCTACCAGCATATTCAGCATTCATTCGTCCTCTCGGTTTGTCTTAACTATTCATGAAATGTCATTTTCATAGTCAGATTCAACATAAGGAAAACGTAACCAGCGAATAAAAATTCTGTGCCCTTGAATGACTAAATTCTGCTGGGCGTTCTGCTGATGTTTGCCTCAGTGCAGTGCCGCATGGATACCCCGAAGAAAATAAACTTGGCCAAGGAGCGACTGGTTTAATTTCTGCTCGGTTGTGAGAGAACCTCTCTCAGTCAGTAAACACATAATGTCAGTCAGCCTCTACAGCTTAAATGACCCTGAAATGCTCTGCCGCCCACTCTCTCCAGATACTGTCATCATCTACCCTCTACCGTACTGTCTGGATCAGCACGTGAAGCTCTACTGCTCAATGAGGTCAGCCAGACAGATGTGGTTACACATTGACACATTACCTTTGGTTAGCATAGACAACCTTTCAGACCCACACCGCTATTCATTCACTACCCACACTGTGATAAAGCCCTGGTGGTTAGTTATATCAGCTGTTACTACCCTTACTCTCTCACATCACACATATGTTTGTGTATTTTAATAAATGAATGTATAAATAAATAAATACAATTTAAAAAGCAACATCAAAACAAAATACAATAAAACAAAAAGTACAGAACGACAAAACAAAGCAAAAACAACCTAAACAAAATTTAGCAATATATAAAAAAACTAAACAAAAAAGCTTAACAAAGTAATAAAAAATAAACAAAACAGAAAAAACAAAGCTCAAAAACCAAAACATGACAAAGCAAAACAAAAAGCAACATATAAAACAACAGAACAAAGCACAAAAAGACACAACATAGCAAAGAACAAAACAAAACAAAAAAGCAACAGAACAAAGCAAAACAAAG
>NW_015557158.1:77894-78734 GCF_001515605.1 Sinocyclocheilus anshuiensis
CATCCCAAATCGCAAACTTATGCACTATTCTGTTTTGTATTGAAAAAGTGCACTTTACATGCCTGGATGATGCACCTAATTAACTGTAAGTACTTAAGTAAGTACATAAATCAATCAATAAATATGGAATGTTGGACACGTCATGCACTCAACTGCTTTAATTACGTAGTGGAAGGGGAGAGGCTGTCAGACTCAGATTATGAATGACAACATAACCTAATATAATTCAGACACTACATGGTTGAGTGCATAAGTACATTGTGTATAAGTGCATGATGTACAGTGTGTCATTTGGGATGCAAAAGTTGCATACGTTTTTATTAAATGCAAAAGTTACAGAGTCCTAAAATACAGTACATACCCACACTTGCATCGTCACAGTTATGTATTCCACCCCTTAAGGAATGAATGCACAAAACAATGCTGGGCACTGTACCAAAAAAGTACAGCACCATTACTCACAAAACATCATGAAGTTGCATCTCAATTTATGCCCTGTACAAGACAATTTAAGGACATGCAATTACAATGAAATACTTGATATCCATGTAGGGACATTAACAGAACAATGTTTAGGTGCTATCATTCACCCAAAGCATTCAAAGCACCTGCATCAGTTCATGTGTGTCTGTGGCATTTTAGTCATATCATTCCCAAAGAAAAATTATGTTTCTGACTACTGATGTGACATTTAGAGTGAGCTGCCACTGAAATGCTTTGGACTGAGGCTATTACCCATAGGGCCTCAGCAGTCAGCTCTGAAAGCATTATGTTCCCTTTCATGGGAACTTCGAACTGCGTCCTCTAGGGGTCACTATGGGGAACGCCTCATCATGACCC
>NW_015557158.1:78894-82432 GCF_001515605.1 Sinocyclocheilus anshuiensis
TAATTTACACAAATGTTAAAAACAAAACTAAAATAATAAATAAATTTAAAAAAAGTTGGTAAAATGTTTAAATATTTTTGAAAGAATATTCACCAAGGCTACATTTATTTGTTCAAAATACAGTAAAAACTGTAATATTATGAAATAGTATTACAATTTAAAATAGCAGCTTTCTATTGTAATATATTTTAAATGCAGTTTATTGCTGTGCCTGTGATGCAAAGCTGAATTTTCAGCATCATTATTACAGTCTTCAGTGTCACATGATCCTCCAGAAATCATTCTAATATGCTGATTTGCTGCTCAATAAATGTCTGATTATTGTTGAAAACAATTGCTCCGGATTTTTTTCAGGATTCTTTTATGAATAGAATGTTCGAAAGAATAGCATTTATTTGACATAGAAATATTTTATAACATTATAAATGTCACTTATTAACTGTCACTTTTGATCATTTTAATGTGAATAAAAAAAAAAAAAAACTTACCCCAATGTTCATTCATACTATAAACAAGTAAACGCATTTGAGTCAAATACGTCAAAGAGAGAGACAGAAAAAAAAAAACTATCTCATTTTGTTGTTTGCCTGAATAAAACCTAAATGTCTCAAAGAATGTTCAGAAATATACCTCACTCAGAGTCTCATCAAGTTAGGGCATGACGGCTGCCAACATCAACATCTGTGCTGCTTTGTCATTTTAGGTGTGAAATTCCATATCTAGGACAATGTGGAATATCTCACCCACAAATTAAAATACAGTCTTGTCTTTCCCAACCCACATGACTTTCTTTCTTCCACAGACCACAAAATAAAGAATGTCCAAGTTGCTCTTCGTCCAAGTTCATCTAACTTTGTTTACATTGAAAGTGAGTGGCTACCAGGGACTGTCAAAAATGACAAAAGGACAATAGAAGTGATCCCCATGATTCATGCGCTATATTTGAATTTCTTCTGACACCACTTAATGGATTTGTTAGAGAAAAAGACTGAAAATTAAATTATTCACACTAATAATCTAAAGTGCAGCTTTCAAATCTAATTTATATTGTGTATATTCAAATATAAGCGCAAAGGCATATTTTTAAATAGTGGTCATTTAGTTTCAAATAAGTTAAAATATAGTGTATACGAAATATGAACTGCTTTAAAGATACACTACAGGTTTGGAATAATTTAGATTTTTTTTAATTTTTTTTTGTATAAATGTTTTTGAAAGTAGTCTCTTATGCTCACCAAGGCTGCATTTATTTGATTATTCATTTGAAGGATTGTGTGACACTGAACAAATTCAGCTTTCCGTTACAGGAATAAATTATATTTTTAAATGTATTAAAATAGAAGAAAGTTATTGTAAATTGTAATAATATCTCACAGTATTGCTGTTTTTACTCTATTTTGAGAGGCGTGTTTCAAAAAATTAAAACATGTTAATCCAAACCTTCCAAACCTTTGACCGATAATGCATTTTTATTGTGCTTTTTGGTACTTGACAGTCTGCGGTCTCCATTCACTTTCAATTTAAAAGAGTAGTGCAAACATCCTGCCAAACATCTCCTGTTGTTCAAATCATACAGTTTTGTGAGTAAGTGATAAGATCATTTTGGGTGTGTCATTCCTTGAACATCTCACTGCAGTGTACCTCTATCTGAGAAGCGTGAAATGGCTGGAGATGCTCATGAAGGCTCCACTGGCGGATAGCTGTAGACTCGGGCTGCTACATGTGGACAGGCTGGCAGAGAGCAGAGACTCGATGCATTGGCCCAGGAACATGAGAGTATCTGGCTCTCAGAGCCACGACTGACAGCACTGCAGATTTCGGAGCTCCATTCACCTGTGAAAGGAGAAAGGGAGGAGGGCCATTTATACGAGACACAAAGCATGTCTGTCTGGATTTTAGCCTCTTGGGACAAGAAGGCCAGTGCATTTCCAGGACAAAAACAAGAGCTATACATTGCATATGCACCCCTTTTTTTCAAATCACAAAACAAATGGAATGAAAAAGAAAATGGAATACGGCAGGAGCGAGGACATTAATAACGATCCAGAAGTGTCACGCTGTTTGAACGTTCCTACCATCACTCTTGATAATAGCTGCCATACGCAATATATTTAGCTCCATTTTCTTTGAAAACAAATCCTTGTTATTATTTCAAGTGTTTCTTTTACAGTTGTCTGCCTCTTGCATTGCTGGTGGTTACAGCTGTCCCTCTGGACAGTTGGCACAATTAAAGTTTGTTATTTTTTATTCTCTAAATTAATGCCACTGCACAAACAAATGCTGCTTAAAACAGCACAGGGTTTTGTTTTTTTTTGTTTTTTCTGTCAATTGCACCATTTTAATTACGTCTTTCAGGGTGAATATGCTGTAGGAGTTAAGTAAACTGTGCTGGTGTTTATTGAGCTTGTGTTTGAATCTCATGAAAACTCAAAAATATGAATCATATTTTAGGGCCTTTACGATTTTTATTTTTTGCATTGTGACACTGTTTTCATGACAATTCTTATTAAACATAATGGCAAAAAATCTGTTGACTCAAATGTAACAGCATTTCCCAATGACAATTTATAAATTGTGAATATTTGTCATGAAAATAATGTCACAATGCAAAACAATATATATGTTACGTTATTACATTAATACAAAAATCGGAACAGATTTGGAGAAATTTACCATTACATCACTTGCTCACCAATGGATCCTCTGCAATGAATGGGTGCCGTCAGAATTAGAGTCCAAACAGCTATTAAAAACATCACAATAATCCACAAGTAATCCACACGACTCCAGGCCATCAACTAATGTCTTGTGAAGTAAAAAATTGCTTGTGAGTAAGAAACAAATCCATCATGACATTAATTGATGGACTAGAGTTACTTGTGGATTATTGTGATGTTTTTCTCAGCTGCTTTAACTCTCATTCTGACGGCACCCATTCACTGCAGAGGATCCATTGGTGAGCAAGTGATGTGATGCTAATTTTCTCCAAATCTGTTCTGATGAAGAAACAAACTACATATTGGATGGTCTGGAGGTGTCACGATTCGCTGTGGGAGGAACGAGAGAGAAACGAGGAGTACAAGCAAAAGTCTTTAATCCAGGAATCACAGGTAATCCACAACAGGAACACGGGAAACGCACAACATCCAACAAGTAGACACAACAGAGGAGAAATGCACAGACAAGAACTTATAAACACAGGGCAATTATCAAACACAGGTTCACAGAATGACTAATTAACTAAACAAGGACAGGAACATGACCAAATAAGGGAACACAGGAACAGAAACGGGCAAAACATAACAAAACAGGCTCAGGAGGAGGACGGACACCCGGGAGGGGGCCGGCAGACAGAGGCCAGGGAGGTGACGATGGAGGGAGAAGCCAGGGAGGAAACAGGAGGGGACCCAGGCCACAGCCATAACGACGGCCCACGGTGGAGCTGACGGAGGGAGGAGCCATGGAGGAATGGCCGCCGACTCCAGGGGGCTGACCAACGGTGGCAGAGCAGGTGGTGGAGGTGCCAGAGGCGGAGCCG
>NW_015557158.1:82774-83330 GCF_001515605.1 Sinocyclocheilus anshuiensis
GCTGGAGGCTGGAGGCGGAGGTGAGGGATTCTCCAGCCACGGCGACGCTGGAGGATGGCAGACCCACGGAGCTCACACCGTATTGATGGTGGGCTGAGGGCGAGCAGAGGGGCTGCCAGACAACAGCGGTGGAGGAGGCTGGAGCGGGTGTGAGGGTGGGCATTTGTGAGTCTACAGGCATTCAGGGCTTAACTCTGGATCGGAAGCCCCCTCTAGACTGAACACGGGAACAGGATGGCGCTCTGGAGGAGCGGGCACTGGAGGGCACGCTGGACTGGATTCGGGGACTGGAGCCCTCTCCTCTTCGCTTTGGCACTTTTGCCGCACCATACTCAGCTCACCCTCAGCCGCGGTGCAGGGGACGGAGCTCCTCTCCGTGCTCACACCGTCCACGGCTTGCTCCCTCGTGGTGGGTACTGTCACCAGCTCTCGCACCTGGTCTGACGGGTTGGGCTCAACATCCGAGGCGATCCTCCGCTCAGTCGCTTGGCTTCACTCTGACTCGCCGATCGCGGCGGGAAATGGCTCTCCGTCATCGGTGGGCTCAGGCTGAGGC
>NW_015557158.1:83393-89397 GCF_001515605.1 Sinocyclocheilus anshuiensis
GCGTCGTCCGGGTAGCTGGTAAGTAGGAGGGGGAGGAATTCGGGGTGAAGGAGGGGATCCATTAGGGCACACCATGGAAACAAAAACACTGAGAGAAAACAGGAAAACAAAACGGAGGGTAGACAAACGGAGGTTACTGTTTTGGGTTGGGTCTTCTGTCACGATTCGCTGTGGGAGGAACGAGAGAGAAACGTGGCGTACAAGCAAAACTCTTTAATCCAGGAATCATAGGTAATCCACAACAGGAACACGGGAAACACACAACATCCAACAAGTAGACCCGACCGAGGAGAAATGCACAGACAAGAACTTATAAACACAGGACAATTACCAAACACAGGTGCACAGAATGACTAATTAACTAAACAAGGACAGGAACATGACCAAATAAGGGAACACAGAAACAGAGGCAAAACATAACAAAACAGGTTCATGATCCTAACAGGAGGTGAGTACATTTTGAGTAAATTTTCCTTTGTTGGCTGAACTGTTCCTTTAACTTCCACTCCCCCATCACAACTTCCATTTCATTTTAAGCTGTCAAATGCTTCCAGAATGTTTTAAAATGTGGAGTTTTGTCAAAATGCTGTTTGGTCTAAAGGCAATGATAAATTGTATATATTTTATACATTTTATTGTATGTATATATTTTATTGTGTGTATATATACAAAATTACTTTTGTGGCGGTTTGCAATTATGGTTTAAGTTGTTTTGTTTTTTTCTAAATATGCAATAAGATTTGCAGTTCTCGCTGTCTTTTTATTCTCCCTCTCTTTCTCTCTCTCTCTCTCTCCTAATCTCTTGTTTTCCCACCCTGATGATCTCTCCACTCCACAAACCTAATTAGAACTTCTTAATTAGACATGTATGTCCCTTACTGGGAAGAAAGCCAAGCTCAAATCCTCTTACTCAGATATTGTATGATTTTGTGCAGACGCGATGGAGTGCACATTTTGTTCCTTGAATAACTATTTCTATTACTGGGAAATTCTTCAGCTATGGGCACTTTTGGCCCTGTGGACAAAAATAATCTTAAAACAGATTTCCACACTCTCACTAGCTTACTTACAATGTCCATTAGACATAGAGTCACAGGAGAATTATCTTCTTCTTTTTTTTTTTACATACAAATGTAATTTCCACCATATATCAAATAATGTATTGTGTTTGATAGCATTCTGTGAGGTTAATGACATTAAACTTTTTTTTTTTTGGAATACAAATAGCCAATGACTAGGCTCTATATGTTTAACTAAGAGTAATTGTATTTAATGTATTTTAAGTGCACTCTATAATTTGTTTGATTTGTCTTTATTCTCTTTCTATTCTCTTTCTATTTGTGTTAATTATAAAATGTTTGTCATGGACGAAATTATGTCACAACTGCATCGTGGCACATTGCTGCCACATACATTTCCACTCAGTTATGTCATAATAACAGTATGTTGTCATTTAAACAATATATTTTCCCTTAATAATGAGATGTTATGTCTTTAAGTTACATATTTTCTCATAATTGTTATTTTCTTATAATAGCATTATTATGAGAAAATATATTAACAAGAAAAAAATAAATTTTTACAACATAGCATCTCACTATTATGAGAAAATGTATTTTGTAGCAAGACATTTTTTTTAAGAACAGCATCACGTTATTATGAGAAAATATATTGAAAACAAAGGAAAAAAAATGTTTTAATGACATAGCATCTTGTTATGCCATTAAAACAACATTTATTCATATATTTTAATAATGGAAGCTTGGGTCTGGGACAAGGGTAAAACAATTAAATGTAATATGCTATAATATATTTAATATATAAATATAAGGCACTTGAAAGTAACAAAAATAAATGATTACAACATGGTAAAAAAAATACTCTACAGTTTTAATGCGACCTTCATATAACAGAAAAAGGGAAATCTTATTAACTTAGTTTTAATAAAAATGAACCCAGGAAATAAAATGACCTATATTTGATAAAACACTCTTTTCTGGTTTGCACCTTGGGGAAAAACACAATCATGTTGCATAATCTAAAACGTGTGCCATCATTGATCTTATGCATGTCAAAGATGTATATGCCTCTTGCAGGAGGAATATATGCTGACTCCAAAGCTGATAGAGCAGAAGTTCAGCTTAACAATGCAATATCCTCTCATCACACCGGCTTTAGATCACAAAGCCCCCCCGAGTATGACACAGGGCACAAATTATTGTCTATGTACATGGCCGTTCTCTCCTCAGCGCATCGTCAGAATGAGCCCAGCTGCCTGGGGAGAACAGGCGTCTCTTTATAAAGACTCTGACTCATTTTTGGCCTGTCCTCAGTGACTCTGTGTTATCCGCCCATTCTGTTGAGCCCCAGCGTGAGGTTAAAAAGACAGAGAAGCAAAGAGCTGCGTCCAATATTCTCGTGTTGTGTCACGGCGCCGTCTGATCATTCCATTACCAACCACAGCACTTACGTATTAACGGCTGCCACAGATTGCTGTTCTGAAGACAAAGGTCATTATGTCCTGTTAGTTCTTCTCTTTTGCTTTGAAGTGAAAGTTTCTTTCACAGAAGCATTAGCATCTACTGCTGGTTGCACACTGTGTAGTATTTGCCACAATTTGGCCAAATGAGACAAATGTCAGAATTTCTTTCATCATAGAGCAAAACCCACCATCTTAAACACTACATGAGTGAGAATCACACACTATCAGACTTTCGGGTCATTCAGAACACAACAAAAGTCATGTAGAAACTCAAATTAAATATGCAGAAAGTCTCTGACTTTACAACTAGTGTTGAATCGTCCAGACTGTAAACTGGGGCAAAAATCTTAGTCCTAATGTGTATGCCAGCCTTAAATTAAGTACTGACCAGAAAATAACTTGAAAATGCATTCCAACCCCGTTTTAAAAACAATATTTTGCATTGTAGATTAACTGCAAATATAAAATTACCGCAATTTATAAAATAAACAAAAAAAAAAAAACATAAAAGTATAAAAATGCATTTTATTTTGCTTGGAAAGACTCCAGATTTGACAAGCATACAGATCTATTGACGACTTTGTCAAAGGCAGGTGGTAATACAAGGAGAATCACTTTCAATCTAAAGAACAAACTTTTGTAAATACAGAGTACAAGATGAGTCACCCATATGTTCTGTCTGTTTTCCAGTAAGATACTGTCCATTTTAAAAGTGGATATCTGGTAAAGTTAATTTTAATCAACTTTCAGTGCTTATAAATGCCTCAAAGCTAACAGACACAGACTAAATTAAAATTGTGATTTCACGGGGTCTCTAAGCTGCGTTCAGCCCATTCGACAACGCTAAATCTAACATGCTGGAACATGTGCTCACGCCCAACTGCCATAGTCTGGAAATTGCACGAACACTCTCAGTGGGGGTTGCCGAACGACTGAACGTGGGCTCAGTTTGTGATTTCGGATGCCAAACTGCTTTGATTCGAGGAGACTGTGCTTTACACAGCATACGATATGCATCCAGGCCCACGCCATTTACATTTCTCCCTTTATGAAATGAGAGAAAATATATAATTGAGAGGATCCATCGTCTAACGATAGGGAGCAGCGGTAATTGGCGAGTAAACATGGCACTCAAGCCTCTCGAAGGAAATAAAAGTGGGAGCACACCAAGCCAAACAGAGTGTGCATTAAGCTGGGATAATGATCCCAGCTTGACTTAGATATTCCGGCTTTATCGTGCCCACCCACACTTCAGGCCTCAGTTGAGCTGCTCTGCTGTGACTTGTGCGTGGAGTTCGTTTTTTTTCTAAGTGTTCCGTGGAGACGTGGTCCTCCCTCCAAACTAGTCCATTAGAGGCTGGGTCAATACTGCACAGTTGGGTGGAAATGAGCGTGTGTGAGGACTGTGTTTCTGGATGGCAGCGTTCGCATGCGTGCCCTGATGTCAGTGCACTGCCTTTAAAAGTAATCAGAAGTACGGCTGTACATAACACTGGAATATTGTACATGGAAAATGTGATTTGCCGATAGCACTTGAAAAGATAGATGTTGCTTCTCAGCTTACTTGGAGTTTTATTTTAGCTTTAACAGACAGACAGATGGACAGATGGACTGACAGACAGACAAACAGCAAACTTAAACCAGCCAGAGTGGATTTACAGCAGTTTTGCAGCAAGTTGAGCAAGTTGTTATTAAATCTAGTTTGCGTATCATCCAATTATCTGATCAATGTTACTGACCTCCTAATTATGCAAATAAAAACTAACTCAGGGTATACAAATTTACAAAGTGAAATCTCAAAAACCGTTAGCAATGATATATGTAATGTAATGTAATGTAATAAAATACAATACAATATAATATAATATAATAATATTTTTCAAGCCAAGACATGTCGATTAGGATTACATTCTAGCATTATATTTTAGGATTGCATTATTTTAGTTCACTCGGCAGTTCTAAACTTTGAATTAAAACTGCATAGTGTGAAAAGCTCATCTGACAAAGTAGACAGATCATGTGTAAATAGCTTAATAAAGGAGTATTTTTAATGGTATTTTTTTTTTATATGCACTGCTGCTTTGTAAGTGGCAAATGGTGTTGCTCTCGGAGCGATTTTCTTCATAAACTGCGCAATAAATGTGCTCTTGCCACAGCTCATGATTTTGTTCTCGGCTAAAAAGTTCTGCACTAACTTACTGCAATTCCTTCAAATAGGTCACGCTAAAAGCACTCATAATGAACAGCACAGCATTTGAAAAGTCCATTCTTTCTCATTTATTTTGGTTCCAGGCAGCAGATGGGCTGCGGTTGATAACCAGTAGAGATGTAGGTTCCCTGTAATAGGCACAATGTTGGTCAGATAAGAGAGATTGCTTCATAAAAGAGAGGTTTAATGGCATTTAAGGGGAGAGAGGGAAAAACTTTTAGTATAAGAGGCTTTTCTTAGTCACCTGTGCAACATTCAGCTTGATATTGTAAATAGGACCACAACAACTAGACTAATAAATGAACCTGCTAAAAACTGATGATGGAAATATTCAATACATTTCATTGCAGATTAGCTGGGTCTTATAGATTAGTAGGGTCAACTGAAGTGCATCAAAAAGTAGTTTTGGCTAAAACAATATTCATTGTTCAAAATCAAATTCATGCTTTAAAATAACCACAAGTGAAATCCTCCTGTATGCAATGCAATAATTTATATTGTATTTAATAGCACCGATCTTCTAAACTGGTTTAGTCTTTTAAGAGTGCTAATATTTAGTTTAACAGCACTGACATCTTTTAATTTGTAAAACAGTTTGATTTATTATTATTATTATTATTATTATTATTAAAATAAGAATAATTTTTGATTAAATGCTAATCCAATTACAACATTAAGGTTCTTTCTTCTTGCTGGACCACAAAAGCATGAAATGATTTGTATTTGAATTTATTACATAATAATAATAATAATAATAATAATAATAATAATAATAATAATAATAATAATAATAATAATAATAATAATAATAATAATAATAATAATAATAATAATAATAATAATAATAATAATAATAATAATAATAATAATAATAATAATAATAATAATAATAATAATAATAATAATAATAATAATAATAATAATAATAATAATAATAATAATAATAATATAAATTTGATCTGCTGGAAAATAATGGCATATAATGAAAATATAATTTAACAATGGCAAAACATGACCAGTTGGTTTGTAGTTTCTGACATTCTTACTTGACCATCAAAAGTCTTATTTGCAGTCTTATTTTGAAAAACCTCAGCTATGTTAGCCAGCTCACATATAAAGGTTATTGGTAACATTATCTTGGTATTATATTGATAACAAATCAGAAGAATTTGCAACAATATAGCCAAAATAACAAGCAACAGCTACTCTTGTCGAACCCTGCATTGATTTTAAACGGGTCCAATTATGCTTTTTCACTTTTTTAATTTTAGTCAGTGTGTAGTGTGTATGTTTGGGCATAAAAAAGATCTAGA
>NW_015557158.1:89409-95312 GCF_001515605.1 Sinocyclocheilus anshuiensis
GCATTATAACCCCAATTTGCTATTGTGTGCTGCGCATTTTACTGAGGACAGCTTCCACAAGATGAGGGAGTACAGTGCCTGCCGGACTCGACAAAAAGCTTTTGTTGAAAGACGGAGCAAGGGGCGTGGCAATACTGAAATACCGTCTAAGCTGTTCGCCAATCACAACGCACTGGGACAGCTAACCAATCACAACACATTTTGTTTTTCGGAAGGCGGACCTTCATCAAAGCTGGAACTAATCGAGCCGTTTGTGCCAGGATGGGGAGAAAGGTATTTTAATAATGTAAATTATGTGAAAAAGAATGCGTTTTTCGAACCACCAAGCATGAGAGCGTGTTCTAGTACACCCCCAAAACAAAATCAAGACTTTGTAAAAGAGCATAATAGGACCCCTTTAAATTGCACATTGATTGAAGATAACATTGACGATATCCAAAAATCAAGATCAATCGATGATTAAAACAGTTGTTGCCCTAACTGTAAACATCCTTAGTAGTTACTAGAAAGAAAGAAAAAAGAATAAACAACTGACCTCTCATGCCTTTAAATACAGAGTAGGCTTCTAAATATCAGTAAGGTTATATGTGTTTTCGTTGTAGTTTTTGTCTTCTTTTCGTAACCTCGGAGGAGGCTGTTTCTTCCTCTAATCGAGCAGCTGCCTTCCTCCAAGTCTATCCGAGCCCAAGCTCCCTCTCCGCACAGATAATCATTTGCGCTATATTTAGCTGGAGTTGTGCCTGCCTGCCCATGGCTTTCCGTTTAGCCTTATCCCTGGGCACAAGGTAATTGTGAAACGTGTTTCGTAAAAACAGTTCCACCAGAGGAAAAATAAACAAGTCCTTCGGCAGTGTAGGGATTTTGGCTGAGGGCGAAATGCCAGCAGGTGGTCATGTTTCACGATCGCAGGGGGAATCATGCAAGACCACCTCACAGATTATCGCATGACTCACTGTATGTGTGCGTGGAAATATACATAAAAAAAACAACGCCACCAGCATTTGTGTCCCAATTCACTAAGCACATAGTGCCAAAGGCTCTGTTTCTCTGCGCCACAATCTAGAATTTTTCAGAACAGATAGCACAGGCCCTCAGAATGCATTTTTTTTCCATGAACTAAAAATGCGTTCAAAACAAACACAAATGCGACTTGGGGACTCCAAATTTTTCAGCAAGCTTTCAGGAAACAAAACGTGTTTTATTATTGATATTATTTGCAGTCTTGCACTCGCAGGCACCATTTTGCTGATTTTCCACTCTTTTGTACTCTTTTGTTTTAGTTATGGTTGTTTGTTTAGGCCTATTTTAACTTTTGAAGAACTTCGAGACAACTAGAAAGAAAAGGATATTGAAATTTACTGTAGCACTAATTAAAAATGCTCTGAAAATAATGTATCTGAATGCCTCATCATTGGCATGACACAACAAAGCCCATAGCACACATTTGTGACAATAGAATCATCAGTCAGGTCAGACAATTTGACAAAGTGTGTATTTTTTTTCCTGCTCTGCATAAACACAAACACAAAATCTGCATAATTTTTCCATTTTTCTGCACATGGTGCACCAGAAGGGTAACTACTGAAGAAAGTTGTAATATTTTAGCTAACAATTAGTGACCTTGTTGATACTACTGTAAAATAAAATGAAATTAAATGAATAAATTGAATAAAATAAAATATTGTATAAAGTTATTTATTAAATGCCATTGATACTTACTCTTTGTCACCGTATCATTCTCTTTGGAATTTGATTTCCTTTTGCACCATTTCTGTTCTTTGAGTTAATTGTGTCATTCCGTTCAGTTGTGTGTCATTAATTAGTCTTGTCTTCTTGTGTATTTAAGTTGCTCTCTTTCTGTCCATTGCTGTTGGTCTCGTCGATGTTACATGTGTCACCAGCCTTCTCTCTGTTTGGATTTACCTTATGTGGATTTATTAAAGGGGTCATGAATTGAGAAATCAACTTTTACTTGAGCTTTTGATATATAAGAGATCATCGTACTAAAAGAATATCATGTAAGTTTCAGAACTGAAAATGTCCTTGTTACTGAAATAAAAACTTTTATTGACACCAGGCCCAGCGAAAGCCAGATCCTGGAATGTGCCTACCTATGATGTAGTAGATAGGTTAAACACCGCCTCCACAGAAGAATATCAACACCTAATTCTGTAGCCCCGCCCACTGATTCGCGCATGACATAGTAGGGAAATAACGTAAGTGGCGCTAAACCGGATCGAGCAACCAAGCAATCAGCCTTCACCATTGAAGATGTTACCAGCCCCACAGACCCAGTGCCCAGCCAGTCACCACCCCACTGTACGGAATGTCTGCCTGAGCCCACTGCAACGGAAGAGCCATCGCGAGAAGCAGCGACTGAGCCTGCCATTGCCCTGGAGCCTGAGCCAATTACCATGCCTGACCAGGTGTGTGAGCCGGCAACGCCGCACGTGCCGGAGGGAATTCTCGTGGAATTCAAGAGCCCTTTCCACCTTCCCGCCACTGAGAGTGAGTGTTTACTGGACTTGGACACTGCTTTTCACTTAGGAGAGTTAAAGATTTTGCTTCCCCTTAGCCTGCATAATTCTGTTCATCTGTCTGATTCGCTGGTCCCGCCCAGCCTCCCTCTCCCACCTCTTCTCCAAGCTGCTTTAACAGACTTTTTATTTTTGTTTGGATTTTGTACATTTCTTCATTCTCCTCAGTGCTCAGCCACTCTTGCTGTCCAGTCATCTTCATCCCCTGTCAGTCCCTCTATGTCACCTCCTCTCAGTGGTGGGGTTCCATCTTGGGCCTGCCGGAAGTCTTCGTCTCCTGAATCTGAGGAGCCCATGGCTCCGCCTCCAGCCTCAGATTGCTCCGCTCCACCTCGTCCCGCCGTCTAGACTCCTGTGCCTGCACTCCTCCCACCTTCAATTCTGGCATGGACCATCGGCCATTTGACCTCGCCAGACTCCCTCTGTCAATTGGCTCCACCTGGATCGCACTTCGCCATGCCTCTGCTGTGGACTTGTGGGCCGTCCGCTGCTCTCTGGCCCTCCACCCCATCGGCTATGGTCCGCCCCGCCATCCCTCAGGCTCTACCTCCTTCCTCGGCCGCTCCAGCTCACCCTCTGGCCTCTAGATCTCAACCTACATCTCTGGCGGTCATCGCTATATGGCTCTGTCACCGCCGCCTGGATCCTCGGCATCACTCCACTTCCTTGGCTCTCTGTCTGTGCCGTGGACTCCAACCCCATTGCCGTCGTCACTTCCAGTTGTCCCATCAAGTGTTCCCATCATGCCTTGGCTCCTCCCTCCAGCAACGCCACCATGGAGGGCAGTCCAGGCTGTGGCCTGGTTCTCCACCTACCCTATCCTGCTCCACAGCATAAACTACAGTATCTGATTAAAAACAAACAAACAAAATAAATAATAATACAAATTTCTAACCCCTAATGATGAGTGGTTATCAAGTGCTGTAAACTGCATTTTGTGCATGTTCTGCAGAGGATTCACTGTGATTGTTGTCAGTCACTGAAAAAGGAAGGCAATGATCTTTCTGTTCTTTCAGTTTTCTTTCTGAAAAATGCTATCTATTGCTTATCCTCGGCTCTCCATCACAAATGTGTCCCGGCTGCTGATATACATCCACTCACATGCATCTGCTACTTTGGTTTATTAAATCAAATTTTTGCAGATTAGAATGATGGACTCCTCATACTCAAAGAAAATTGGTCAACATGATTGACTGTTCCCTCAAATAACACATTTTTGTAAAAAAAAAGAAAAAATAGCAACTCAGTGTTCTGTTGACGTTATTGTGTGGATTTTTTTTTGGGACATTTGTGCATAACCTAATTAATATTCATGAGAGAAGAATATGATGTAGCCCGCACCACTTTTTTGAGTGATGCCTATACTATGAGTATTTTTGTCTTCTGGTGTTTTGAGCTGCTACACTCAGCAGGCTAATTAATATTCATGAGAGAAGAATATGATGTAGCCCGCACCACTTTTTTGAGTGATGCCTATACTATGAGTATTTTTGTCTTCTGGTGTTTTTGAGCTGCTACACTCAGCAGGATAATATATATATATATATATATATATATATAGATATATATATATATATATATATAATAATAATAATAAAATAAATAAATAACGTTAAAAATAGACTCAGAAAAACATCATGCTCTTCCATATAATAAATGGAGAAGTAAGCACAAAATTCATGAAATACATTCTTGTCTTTTTTCAAAATGCACCGCAACATCTTTCAAATATCTAAGCGTAAAGTGCATATCTTTTTTTTCAGGGCATCCATATACAAAAATATATTTCTGAATATTGTTTATACAGCGTAAAACAAACATACGTACTGGATACCACCACATCTCTACAATAATGGGAAAAAATATCAGCTCTCCATGTACGTCAATGTTTGGAACTCAGAGTAGACTTCGTGTTAAGACAAGCTATGGGACATCATGTTAATGAAGACTAAGAGGGATCATGAGATGAACCCCTAGCAAGCCTCCTCATCATTACCGCGAGGAGACCACAGCACACGCCTAATGGGCTCTCCTATTAGAAGCCATCATTCACAAATCACTTTGTCACGTACCATTGTAGCACTGCTCACTCGTTTGGAGATCCAACAGCAGAGCTTAAAGGGGCTGAGATCAACATGTTAATGCTAATGAGACAGCGTGTGGCTACATAGAAACGACTGTGTGATAATGGTTAAATAGTCACTTGAGAAGTGTATGATAGTGTAATACTGCAGCGATGGGATTGAAAAATCCACAAAATGATACTATTCATGGTGTAAAGCACTCCGATCTCCAGTGCTGGTTGTGGTTTAATGGAGAAAAGGAAAGAGACAGAAACATGATCATTGGTCTGTGAGATATAAAGCCTGCCTGTATGTAGTATCAGATTCACACGGCACAGCCACATTTACTCAACCTCTGATGCTTATCACATACAAAATGGCCTGTGATTTCTGAAAAGGGCGAGCTCAGATCTGAAGTAAATAAAATAAATAAATGAAACAAACACAAAGGCCTCTACAAACAGACAAGCTTTTTTTCAAATAAATAAAATATAAATATGTTGCTTTTTTTGCATTTAAAAGTAAACAAATATAATATAATTTGCTATTCAATTCCTATACAAACTAACTAGCATTGTTTGTGCTTTCATTCATTCATTAATTCATACATAAATAAATAAACTTAAACGATACCCTACACAGGCTAAATAGCTTTTTTGCACTTAATTAAACAAACTTGATGTGGAGTGAATTAATGAATGAATGAACGAACGAACAAATGAACGAATGAAAAAGTTTTTGCACTTAAAAACAAACAATCAAACAAATGAACTAATAAATGAATGTAGGTATTTGGCTCAGAACTGAAGTAAATATATCAATTAATGTACTTATAAAATCCCTATACAAACTAACTAGGTTTATTGCACTTATGAAAGTGCAAAACGAATGAACAAACAAGCAAACTACACAACTACTACAAACTACTTACACAAAGTCCTATACAGACTAATTATCTTTTTGCAGCTATGAAAGTAACAAACAAATAAACAAACAAACCTGTATTTGACGGTATTTGGTGCTGAACTGAAATAAATAAATATATAAATAAATGTACTTATACAATTCCAAAATAAATGTAGATGTGCTTCAGAAGACATGATGGATGTTGTAATTAATGTTATTGTTAAACAGTGCTGTGTCAGGTGAAAACACTCGTTATGAAGCACTAGACAAAATATAACACTAGAGTCAGTCATTGTAAACAATGCTTTTCATATTCGGTGACCACAGACTAGCTTTGTAGTGTGCTGAGCTTAAACCACTGTCTGTGTGTGTGTTTTTTTTTTTTTTTTTTTTTTTT